>NC_052517.1:258868-523031 GCF_014356525.2 Nilaparvata lugens | reverse complement strand
AAGAGAAATGTCAAACCGTCGACTTGAATCTTAGACCTCACTTCGCTCGGTCAATAATAATTACTTACATCTGAAATAAACACAATCTGAAAATTTTCTATCCGATGCTGACGTCACGATGGGGCGATATGGCAGTAGATGTTGGCTTCATCGACTAGACTTCCCAGCGTCTCTATTCTGTAAAGGTTAACCCACAAATTTCAGTTGTTTTCAGCTTGCTTTTGTCTCATAAATGATGTAAATACGTAATGATTTTCTTGTAACCCCAAAAATGTACAGCAGATAGGGTTGAAGCACAACCTCCGTAAACAAAGCCGTAGTGCATTCTGGTGACGTCAGCACAGGTAGGGCTCCTACACCAGTAAAAATTTGTTGATTTCAGGTGATCTATATCAGCTAGTGTTTTTATTGGTGTAGGGAGCCCTACCTGTGCTGACGTCACCAGAATGAACTATGGCTTTGTTTACGGAGGTAGTGGTTGAAGTCCCATAATAATCATCATAGAATAATGAATCATTGTCTGAATAATTTTAACAGGTTTAATATTGAGTGTGGTTTGAAATCATTTAATAGAAATAGCTGCGTTTTAGTTTTAATCTCATCTACTAAAAATGTACCTGACAACAATAGTATTGTTACAGCCTATGGAACACAAACTAGATTTAAATTTATTTATTTATTTCATTCCATTCACACAATATCAAATTAATGATTAGGAGAGAATCAACAGGATAAACCCAAAACTGTTTCTCTCCCTTTTTTTGATAGAAAATAGTCCAAATGAGGTTATGTAGACTCTTCAATAAAAATAACAAAATTTCACAGTCTAAATATAAATTTTACTAAAAATCATCATAAGTTCGCCTTGACTTGGAGTTGCTTGTTTTAAAATTAATACTCGATTCTAATTTCACTAGAAATAACTAAAGTTAATGTTGAAAAATAATAAATTGTACACTTTTGACTTTTAGAAGCCTTTTGTGAAGTGCCATTGTGAAGCGTGTACTAGATAACGTCATCTATCCAGAATTATAAATGTTGAAATTTTTATTCATGTCAGGAAAATGAATTTACTCATTTTGGAGAGGCTGTTAGATAGTAAAAATTTCCAACTATTAGAAAAATGAAAGATCATTGAATAATGAGAAAATTACTTATTGCAAGTCTAAACTTTACTTTTCGTGTAGTTGAGAAGTTGATATTGTGGTTATTTTAATTATTCATATTAAATAAAAATACTAAGAAATTGTCACAAAACCACAGATTTATTGATACTTAGAAAGTCTGAATTTGGATTTGAGAAAGAGACTTATAAAGAGTTGTATCTGGAGTATTGCACTATATGGCTCAGAGACATGGACTATCGGTAAGGCGGAAGAAAAGGCAATTAATGCATTTGAAGTATGGTGTTGGAGGCGAATGCTGAAAATAAAATGGACCGATAGAATAACAAATGAAGAAGTATTTCAAAGGGCTGAAGAGACACAAAAAACTCTATTGAAATCTCTTAGGGACAGACGGCATTCTTGGATAGGACATATTATAAGACACAGCGAATTCGCGCTAACAATACTGGAAGGTGCAATCAGTGGACAACGGGCTCGTGGAAGACCCCGGCTACAATATTTCAAGCAGATAACCCGGGATCTTGGGGTCCAGAGCTATACCCAACTAAAACAGCTGGCTCTGGACAGACAAAGATGGAAAGCTGCCAACCAATCGGACGATTGAAGTAGAAGAAGAAGAAAGACCGGTTTCGGTTGTTACACCATTGTCAATCTCTGATAAACCATGTCAAGTTTGACAATGGTGTAACAACCGAAACCGTTCTTTGTAACTATCAATAAATCTGTGGGTTTTTCACAATTTCTTAGTATTTTTATTTAATAATCTAAACTTTACAGTTTCCATGAGCTTCAATAGTCGATATTGATTTTATTCCTATACTAGCAGGTAACCCGTGCTCCGCAAGGGTCTATTCAAAAACTTGACCGAGTGGAATCTTGAAGAATTGAAAATAGGCCTATAACCATCCTCGGTTAATTAAGAATCTATATGCAAAATGTCAAGTTAATGAGTTGAGTAGTTGAGACGTGATGATGCGTCAAACATAATTTTCCTATCCCGTACGTGTATAAGCCAATTCTTTCCTTTATTATAGTATAGATATTGTCTTAATCGATAAATGTATGAATTTATTGACTAATATTCAATGATGGAATGTTGTTTAGGCGAAGACCTGCTATCGAGTCTGACGTCGACGTTTGATGCGAAAATGCGCTCACTGCTTTCTGGGTCGGCTGCTGCGGTCACGGCAGAAGTGGAGCCACCTGTGGCTGGGGACCCGGCAGATGATGTGACGGCAGACGTGACGTCATCGACATCAGCCGATGTGACGTCACCCGCCTTCCGTGATCCCAGCCTGCATCGGTCCACCTCTACTACTTCTGCCGGCTCCAGTCAACACTGCTATCAGGTAGGCCTCCAACTAAATTGCTTATCCTATACTAGTAAACGAGTAATTTCTGTTTGAATGTTTAGAATTTAGATGTTGTATTTCACCGGATCTCGAAAACGGCTATAACGATTCTCACGAAATTCAGACATAGTTGACCGAGCGAAGTGAGTCTAAGATTCAAGTCGACGGTTTGGCATTTCTCTTAATGTTTTTATGTTTATATGTTGCGCATTTACGGCGAAAAGCGGTAATAGATTTTCATGAAATTTGACAGGTATGTTCCTTTTTCAATTGCGCGTCGACGCATATACAAGGTTTTTGGAAATTTTACATTCCAAGGCTAATATAAAAGGAAAAAGGAGCCTCCTTCATACGCCAATATTAGAGTAAAAATCAGACTATAGAATTATTCATCATAAATCAGCTGACAAGTGATTACACAAATGTGTGGAGAAGCCAGTCTATTGCTGTATTTCCATTAGGTCTATAGTTTCAATCAGGTACTTGTGGATGAGAATACTGCGTGAGGTCTACTGTTCACAGAACTACTAGTAGGTTTATAATATAAAAAATCGATTGCACTAGATCTCATCCCTGGGAAAACTCGCTGAAGGACATTAAAAGGATAACTATTATTCAGCTGATAATAATTATTTCGTCGTTTGTTGGTGATGGAAGTGAGTGAGCGAGTTCATGTGTGTGGGACTGTGTCAAAATTATGACTAAGCTGTTGAACTTTTGCAATCATACAATCAGGTACTTAGTGCCGGTTGTAAAAAAGCCGGGTCATTTTCAATCCTGATTAATTGCAGTAGATCCATCTTTTTGAAATGGTCTTCTCTGATTTGGTTACGTGAAGTTAATCAGGATAAAAGTTAATCAGGATTAAAGTTACCGGCTTTTGTGCAACCGTCCTTTGTGATTGATTGATTGATTGATTGAGTACTTTATTTATGTAGATTACAATATATAATGGCTTATACACTTATATACATAGCTTACAATACAGCAAAATTATAGATGAATTTACATAATATAGACTAAGAAAATAATTATTGAACTTATATGATATGAAAAAGTAATTTGTATTATAATAACTATAGATAATTATATTGTTATGTATCTACTTAAATTGGCGGAGCTTTGGACATATCAATGTCCATTCTTCGGAAAGAATATTAAAAAAATGTGAGGGAGATTTTTGCATTCCTCTGGGAATTAATCTCAATTCACTGTGATTAGATAGAACATTTCTGTATGAACTATGAATGTTATTATAATTTCTTCTTTCGTAATGAATTTTTTATGCTTTTGTACTCCCCGATATTATTAATAAATTAAATAGATTGATAAATATAATATTTGTTGACAGTTGAACCGCAGCAACTCATCAACCGGCGGCGGCGGCAGCAGCCAGGAAAGCAAACAGCAGAGTGTCAATGAAGAGGGGGACGAACAATCATCATTATTACTAGAAGGAAAGAAGAAGAAGAAGCGAGTGGAAGGAGAAGCAGAGGAAGAAGGAGAGGGAGAAGAGAAGAAGGACGACAGTTTACTCACCAAGGATCCTCTGTCCTGTAAAGTCATTTTACAGGAGCAGAAAAAGGATGACGATGAAGCCGCCTTTGTTTGCAAGGTAATAACAATTTATTTATTAGAACAGTCACAAACACGATATTTGGAAAGAGAAACAGGCAATTGCCCAAAACTTCTTCAATTTCTTGATTTTGGCACATAAATAGTCCAAAGTGAGGTTAAGTTTAAAATTTCTGTTTTCATCAAAGATTAACACTCAGAGAATATGTATTCAGGGAAGACCGATGAATTTTGAATTTCGAAGGGTTGATAAGAGCCGGAAATAACACCGAAAGTTTCAATAATATTGAAATAAACTTGAAAATTTTGAGCAGAAAAATTAAAACTACTATCACTGCAACTATCAGATGATATTTTTTTATAATCGATATTAAATAATATTTATTATTCAGCATATTAATTCACATATTCAAAAAATTAATCGACATGAAGCAGCACAGAGATGCCGGGCTCAAACCCTCTCATTACTAGATAGTTTTTTAACCAGATCACTCCCGTGTTATCGGATGGGCACGTTAAACTGTCGGTCCCGGCTGAAGTATGACAGTCGTAAGGCCCATTAACGGCTTAAATGATATATTCAGGCGGTGGGACCTGCCCGCAAGGGACTCCCCACCAACAAAAGCCATACGAATTTACTTTACTTTTTTTTATTATTCATTAATTTTATCGAACAAACAATTCCCGGGCTGGCAGATAATTTTTGTATAGTAGCGCTCATCGAATTTCAATCTATAGTGTGGTCCCTGTTATAATGGCAGTGGAGAAAGATAGGAGAACAAGGTTGCCGATCCTCACTGTCTTGTCAATGCCTTCTATAGACGGTAGCTGATACAGGTTTATTGATGTAATATTAACTGTTCATTCTTGTTTAAAGTAATCAATTATTATATTTTATCAAGTAATTTTATTTTTCAATATTATTATTATTATTTTGTCATGTGAAACTGTATTTATGAGCACAGCTCTAACAGTGTATGACACGTCAATTGAATAATATTAAACTACATCTAGTTTTCCCAGCTCTGAGGTCACAGCAATTTCAAAAAAAAAATCTTCAGAGCAAAGCGAGAAAGAGATAGCGCTAACCGCTTTGTTGAATGATTGACAAGGATAGCAATACTATTTCTAATCAAACACTACCATTATAACGTGGACCTCACTATAGCTGTTTACCCTGTTGTCAATATTTGCAGTAGCAGAAGTCTTCGGGGTGATTTAGGCTCAACTCACACTTAGGCGACTCAGGTGGAGAAGTGACTCGACTCTAGTGGAAGAGCATGTGTTTGCAAATGGTGACGTCGCGGAGACTAGAATCGACTGGTCTGAGTGTCACCATTTGGAAACACATGCTCTCCACTAGAGTCGAGTCACTTCTCGACCTGAGTCGCCTAAGTGTGAGTTGAGCCTAACAGCGTTTAATTGTGATTAATTTTTCTTGTGATAAATTTCAATGAAATAGATGATTATTTAAGTCACTTACCTGCTAGTGAAAATAAAGATGTAACTTTTTTCAATATTTATGTAATGAATGTTTAGGCAGTAATTTCAATGAATTTTTGTGTATTATTCAAAGCTGTCAAACTTCTTACGACATAATAATCCTTACAGAAACATGGATGAATGAAAATATCCCTTTTACATTCAACATTCCAGGTTACAGGGTGGTTAATAAAAGTTCAAAAGTTAATAAATGCGATAGTTTATGTATATATGTGAAAGATACAATAGACTTTACTACATTAGACTGCGATATTGAAGAATGTGGAAATTGAAGTTTGTTCCTAAGACTAAGACAAAATAATAAGTCAAATTGTTATTGTAATATCTTCATATATTATACGATTTCTTTTATCATATGCTTAATTTTATATCATAATTTATCTTTTATTTCACAAGTGTTATATTATTGTTATTATTTTTTGACGTGCTCATACAATGTAAAGTTGTTCTGGCAATAAAAAATCTTGAATCTTGAATGCAACTCTATATGCCTTAATATTAAAACCATCAGTGGTAAATATTTAAATTTGATTGGCATGTATAGATCCCCTAGCTGCAATGTACCTAGATTCTTAACTAGTTTAGATAATTATATAACATCAATTCCAAGAGATATTGACGTCTGTGTAGCAGGTGATATGAACTTGAACATGGGTTTAAATAACAAGCTCACTATTGAGTATATAGATATATTTAGTAGCAACGGATTTAAGTCTTATATTAATGAAAATACAAGAGTAACAGAGACTTCGATGTCTTGTCTGGATCATATTTTTTCAAGAAATAATGATAGAAAATTAAATTGTAAAATGGGAAATATTTTAAAACTTATGTTTCAGATCATTTTTCGGTTTCTCTTCATCTGGGATATCTATACTGTATTGTTAAGGATAGAGTAGCTCCCGTGAATATAAAGAAAATCAATTATGACATCTTAAGACAGTTATTGGCTGAGGAATGTTGGTCTCCTATTATAAATGGTGCTTTTGATGATGTCAATGATATGGTTGAATATTCTATAAATATTATACAGACTTTATTATTATAATATTTTATACAGACTTATTGATAAATCAACTCAGTTGAAGAAGGTTTCTTATAAGAATAGAGCATTAAAACCTTGGATTGTTCCGGGATTAATAAAATCAATAATAATGTTAAAGATAAAATGTATAAAAAAATGAAGCAAGAGCCTTTAACATTAAAATAAAACAAGATTTAAAATAATATAGAGAAGTCTTAAATAAATTGATCACAACTGCTAAAACAAATTACTATAAAAATCGAATAGATAAGTGCAATAATAACCCTAAAAATCTTTGGAAATGTATGAATGAGATTATAAATGAGAAAAATTCAGGCAGAGATAAAATTAGCATCAATGCGAATACTTTGAACGACTATTTTGCATCGGTTGGAATGAAACATGCTCAAAATATAGAGATAACCAATTATGAAACTGAGTTACAGTTTGAGAAACATGATCACCATTTTCAAAATTCTTGGTTCATAAAACCAATTTGTTCCGCAGATATAGAAGAAATAATCAAAACTTTAAAAAAATAGCTCAAGTCCTGGCTTTGATGGCTTAAGTAATATTACATTAAAACACATAGCAGAATATATTTCAACTCCTTTATCTTACATTATAAATAAAATCTTTAGCACAGGAATATTTCCAAATCATTTCAAAATCGCTAATTTAAAACCTTTATTTAAAAGTGGAGATAAAAACAACCCTAGCAGCTAAAGACCCATTAGTCTTTTAAGTAATATAGCAAAAATAGCAGAGAAATGTATAAAAAAGAGTTTATTGAACTATATTAATAAGTATAATATTATTCATATGAACCAATTCGGTTTCCAAAAGGACAAAAGAACAAATGATGCACTTGCCTATTTTTTGAACATTGTTTCAAATAGGTCAAATAAAAATGAAAAGACCATGGCAATCTTCTTGGATTTGTCAAAAGCCTTTGACACGGTTCCACACAACAACTTATTCATCAAACTAGATAAAATGGGAATTAGAGGAATCGCCCTTGATCTAATAAAAAGCTACTTGCAAGACCGGTCACAAATTTTATCAATAGATTTTCAAAAAAGTTCTGTCACTTTAACTTCGTTTGGATTGCCTCAGGGAACCGTTTTATCTCCTATTTTGTTCTTACTCTATGTAAACAACCTTTTAAAATTAAAATTAGAATTTGGTAAACTTGTATCATTTGCTGGTGATACAGCTATAATTTTCGCGCGGAAAAACTGGGATGATGCGTTCAGGGTTGCTGAAAGGGATATGTGCAAAATTAAAAAATGGCTGGAATTGAACACTCTGAGTTTGAATGTTTAAAAAACTAAATATGTCTCATTCTCAGCAAATGCAGCAGGAAAGCCTAGTATTCATTTAAAAATTAAACTTCACTCTGAGTGCACAGACAAGAATCTCTGCGTTTGTCCAAGTATTGAAAATGTAAGTAACCTAAAATATCTAGGGATAATTATTGACGAATACCTGAAATGGCATTTTCATTCAGCTTATTTATGTAAAAAACTCAAATATATTTCTTTCAAATTCTATAAAATTAACAAAATACTCAAACTTCAGGATTTAAAAACAGTATATTTTGCTTTGGTGCAATCCATATTAGAATATGGGATAACAATCTGGGGTGGGGCTTTCGATAGTCATTTTAATAACTTATTTATCACTCAAAAGTGTATTATTAAAACAATATTGAATAAACCTCGATTGCATCCAACTAATTTGCTATTTGAAGAATTTAATGTGATGACTGTAAGGCAATTGTACTTGAAAAATTTAGCAAAATATATTATTAAGTATAAAAACAATTTTTCATTAAATGATATAGTTAAATATGATTTTAGACCAAATACAACCTATAAATATAAAACTTATAAAACAAAAATAACTGTAGTTAGAAGACAGCTCATTTATATAAGTACAAGATTCATAAATGATTTGCCTTTTGATCTGGAAGCAAAAATTAATTACAAAATACTAAAAAATTGATAAGAGAAAACTATTTCTTTTCAATTGAAAGCATTATCTATTTTTTTAAAAAACATATTTTTAAGCGTGGATTATTTTTTTTCTCTATTGTATAAAACTAGGAACAACCAATGTAACTAGCTGATTGCAACTCTCTCCAGCGGGCAAGGCTTGATTCCTTTTGCTGGTGATGCCGGATTACCATTGAGAAGTATCTAATTATGATTTTGGTATTATTTATGCTTAATTTCTATTTTAATTATTTTATACTTTTGATTATAAGATTAAGTATTTTCTTTTATTATGTTTTTTGTTTTGAATTCACTAATTAGCATTTGAACTAATGCAATTTCCTATTTATTTTCATCTGTAGTTTAGTATATTTGTTTGTAATGTTTAGGAAATTAGTGATAGATATATTAATTGGTTTTGGATATATTATAGGTGCGACGCAGTGAATCGTTGGAGAAACGCGCGTTGAAAAACGCAGACGATTTGCTGGCGGCTGGAGAGAGCAAGATATCGCGTCGCAGTTCAGATCGCGCGTTGAAACGCAGTGATTCGCTCACCAAGTCAGAGAAGACCGAATCGAATCTCTATCGGCGGCGACAGGCCAGCCAACAACAGGTTAGTAAAACAAAATATCCCTGTTGCGGCGCCAGGCTAGCCAGCAACAGGTTAGTAAAACAAAATATTCCTGTTGCGCCAGGCTAGCCAGCAACAGGTTAGTAGAACAAAATATCCCTGTTGCGCCAGGCTAGCCAGCAACAGGTTAGTAGAACAAAATATCCTTGTTGACTGCCTTCTCATTCAAGACCATGTGCTTGGAGGTATTCCATTCAACAATATACAGATGTGGAAGTTGATAAAATAATCCTGTCGTGCCGCGTGCCGCCTCGTGTGTCTCGGCCCCTGCAAACCGTTTCTTCCCGGCCGCGTCACGAAATATGTAAATTTCTTACTATAGTCTACTGTACGAAAATTGTCCAAAGAGTAATGTACTTCCTCAACCCACACACCTATAGACGTCGCCAGTTTGTCAGGTTTATTATTAACTAGGCGTCAGGCTCGCTTCGCTCGCCATATCCGTCTAGCCAGGGGGCTCCGCCCCCTGGACCCCCGACTGGATCGTCCAAGAATGGGATCAGCAGGCTCGCTTCGCTCGCCTGCATTTTTCATTTGAGCATTTTTATCATATGTTAGGACAATCCAGTCGGGGGTCCAGACTAAACGTCTGGCTAAACGGATATGGCGAGCGAAGCGAGCCTGACGGCTAGTAATATAATATTCCCAGGATTGAAGTAGCAGTGCCCAATCAATTTTTCCGCGATAATTGCATTTAAATCTTCAACTTGGTGCCAACCTAACAAAGTCAACTCAACTTAATGCCAACCTGACAAAATTATTAATTTAGTTGCCAGTTAACAACTGTTTCGAAGAGGTACTCTTTCTAGATTATTGTTCTATAGTAACATATGATATGGAAACTTCAATTATAATTAAGAGATTGGGAGAAGAAGAATATACATGCTAAAAGACGAACTTTAAACCCTTAAAAATAACCCTTAGAGTTGAAATATTGCCAAAAGATTTCTTAGTGCGCCTCTAAAGGGCCAACTGAACATACCTACCAAATTTGAACGTCTTTGGTCCGGTAGATTTTTAGTTCTGCGAGTGAGTGAGTGAGTCAGTCAGTCAGTCAGTGAGTGAGTGCCATTTCGCTTTTATATATAGATATAAAATCAATTGATTGTAGTTTATAATCAGCTGTGGACAACGTTGATCAACTCCTGTTTGGCAACGTTGCATCCGCTCTCATCGGACTATTTTTATGCGGTTCACTGTAATAAACTGTTTAATTGTTGTTTGAACGTGCGCTTTAGAAACTGCAACATTTAGGGCCGATTTCCGAGCTCGGCATATACCTAAGCTCTAGACTTTGAACAGCTGTTTAGACATTTCTTAGGTCAAGCACTATCTATGATTCAAATTTCAACCAAATCTGAGATACTTTTTGTATCAATCAAAAAAAATTTTGTGGGCTTTGAAAAATGCAGATTTCCAGATTTGGTTGATATTGGGGCTATGGATAGAGGTTGACCTAACAAGTGTGCTATAATATGAGACGTTTCGCTACAATACAGGCCGAGTTATTCACTCAAACATAAAATCTCACCTCCACTCTCAGATCAGAGAAATCACTCATCTTCAAATGCTTATAACTCAAGAATAGGAGAGAATTTTGCCAATGTGATGACATATTGTTGTTTCTCTCGTCAAGTACTATCATTCCTGACAGTTTGAGCGATTTCAATTATTGACCATTTTTGCAAAAATCCATGGATTTCATGAAAATGCAAATCTCTCAGATTTTTTGAAGTTAACAACTACAAGACTTAACCTATTTCGGACTATGTGTAACCTTACCTAAATTTGGGAGAGGAATAGCACAAGGTTACCTCATTTTTTCTCATTTAAGTTCTGACCATTCTTGCAAAAAAATGTTGCTATATGAGACGTTTCGCTACAATACAGGCCGAGTTATTCACTGAAAAATAAAATTGGCTTCGTGAAACGGGGCGCAGTCCACGTTTAAATTAAATTTCTACAAACTAGAAAATGAACACAAAGAGAGAACAGAGTAAAGTTTCAGCTATTTTGAATTATTTAGGAATGTATCATTTCGTCAAGGAAAAACGTTTCCAATAATAGAAATGAGAAAATACAGATTGTCATAAAAACTGCAACTACGCCCCGTTACGAAAAGCCAATTTTCTGATTGCAGCTGTTCAAAGTCTAGTACCTGGCTATATCCCGAGCTCGGAAACCGGCTCTAAAAATATAAATGACTTGTGAATGCATTGAAAGTGTTTCTATTAATTTAGAAAGTGGACTCGCTTACAACTTTTGCACATTTTTTTCTCTTTTTTCCCACTTTCTTCTCCAATACTTCCCTTTTCTTCTCCTCTTCACCCTTCATTCCTTACTTTTATACCACTACCTGCCTATTACATGGAAACCATAGTTGGTATTTTCCCTCCTTTCTTTTTTTTTCAGCACAACCCGCCATGAAGACTGTTTTTGTATTTTATTAGAAATTTATTTTTCCTCCACCTGGCTAAAGTACTTACTTTACTCCCTGAAACATAATACTAAAGTGTCACTTTTTCGCTCTCGGTAGTAAAAAACAGAAAAACTCCCTAGGGAGTAAAAGTGACTCCATTTAAATAACATGGGAAGCATCTCTATTTTAAAAACTTACATTATATAGGTTAGAAGGTCTAAGCTCAGATGAGAAAGCATAAAGAGGTTTCTGTCATTGAGTCAACTGAATTCAATACCACAACCAGAAATTTGATCAACTTATGAAATATACGTTTGTATGATATTATATTCTTAATATTAGTAGACGATAAAAATTTATACAATTTTTAAAATATCTTATTCTATTCACAAAATACCAGCCAACAAATATTTTTGATCTGCAATTCAAATCTGAACCGCGTGATCTGGAGTCAGCCATTTTTGGTAGCTGCTCAGCTGATATAATTGTTACAACTTTTGCCGATAGATAGCGCAATCGGCAGTGCCAATCAGACGGCCGGTTTTCAGGTTTTAGATTTTAGGTTATGTTGTTAGGAAACATTGTCACCAATACGTAAGTTATTAAAATGATTTTATTTGCAGTTTGTATAAAAAAATGTAGATGGAGGAAAAATGTTGTGTACATCATGAGTGAAAAATACGTTTTCTACCTCAGGAAAATTGTTGCCCTCGGCTTCGCCTCGGGCTTCAAACTTTTCCCTCAGGGAGAAAAAGTCGTACTTTTCACTCTAGATATACAAATAACTATTTGAGTGTGATTTTTGTGTTTTGTGTATTTCTTTTATGTATATTGTATCGATTTGAATAAAATGATTGATTGATTATTGTCGAATTGTAGGCAAGCAAACGTAAGAACGGTGTAGGAGCGACCAGTAGTAGTGCGGGCGGGGGAGGGGGAGGGGGAACCAACACACGCAAATGCGCCATCAAACGGCGTCACACAGTCGGAGGCACCAAGGACCTGACGTGGGCACTGGACGCAGTGGAAACTGGACGCAGTGACAGTGGCTCGGGTGCCGGTGGTTCGGAGGCCACCTACCAGCACAGGCGAACCTCATCGCCGGACCTCAGTCGAGCCGCGCGCTCTGCCTGCTGTACGCTGGTCGTCGCTCCGTGGGGGGGTGAGGGTGTCGGGGTCACTTCGCCGCTCGAGTCGCACGTCTAGTGCCGCCATCTTGGATGCTGAGGTATATTATATATAACATCCACGTTATAATGGCAGTGTAGGAAGATAGGAGAAAAGGGTTGCCACATCTCAGCCTTGCCACTGGTATTAGTAGCTGATACTGATATATCTCATGAATTTAACTGTTCATTATTGTTGAAAATAGGTAGCCTAATCATATTATTGACCGAGCGAAGTGAGGTCTAAGATTCAAGTCGACGGTTTGGCATTTCTCTTAATGTTTTAATGTTTATATGTTGCGCATTTTCGATGAAACACGGTAATAGATTTTCATGAAATTTGACAGGTATGTTCCTTTTTTAATTGCGCGTCGATGTATATACAAGGTTTTTGAAAATTTTGTATTTCAAGGATAATATTTGAGGAAAAAGGAGTCTCCTTCATACGCCAATATTAGAGTAAAAATCAGACTATAGAATTATTCATCATAAATCAGCTGACAAGTGATTACACAGATGTGTGGAGAAGCCCAGTCTATTGCTGTATTTCCATAAGGTCTATAGTTTCAATCAGGTACTTGTGGATGAGAATACTGCGTGAGGTCTACTGTTCACAGAACTACTAGTATAAAAGGAAAAAGGAGCCTCCTTCATACGCCAATATTAGAGTAAAAATCAGACTATAGAATTATTCATCATAAATCAGCTGACAAGTGATTACACAGATGTGTGGAGAAGCCCAGTCTATTGCTGTATTTCCATAAGGTCTATAGTTTCAATCAGGTACTTGTGGATGAGAATACTGCGTAAGGTCTACTGTTCACAGAACTACTAGTCTATTTGTCAAGAAAATATATTTTTTTAAGATGTAATAATAAATTTCCATGATTGAGATTAAATATCTTGTCAATTAGTTGAATTTCTACATTGTTGATAAACGATGTGGCAAAATCGTAATGCGTGAAAGAGATAGCGCCATCTGCTTTGTTGAACGATAGACAAGGATAGCAACACCATTGCAAATCACACTTTGCCATTATAACGTGGACCTCACTATATTTCCGTTATACCCTTACTACTTCAGATTTATTTACAATAAAGACGTTTATTTACAAACTTCAATGTCGTCGGCTACTGACTATTATCAGTGTGTTGTTGGGAGTGTAAAGGTGCGTACAGATATACGCGCCGCGACATGAGCAATTCACTTTTAATCAGCTTATGCCAAGCTTTTTATATCTGTATCTTACCGTTTCTGTAAAAATACAGAAATAATCAGCTGATTAATAGTGAATTGCTCATGTCGCGGCGCGTAAATCTGTACGCACCTTAAGAGTGTAAGAAGGGCACAGTATGAGAGACTACCAGCGTCACATAGCTTCACCAAAAACAACTGGTGAGGTCCACGTTATAATGGCAGTGTTTGATTAGCAATGGTGTTGCTATCCTTGTCTATCATTCAACAATAGCGCTATCTCTTTCTCGCTATGCTCTGTTGCCAGATTGGCTTTTAACAATGTAGAATTAATAATTAATTAACAAAATATCTCATATTAATTATGAAATTATTGAAAATAGCTATTTATGTATTAAGAGCGTAATGCGCGACTTTATCGCTCGCGCAAAACAGTTATCACGCGACGCGAAGCGGAGCGTGATAATTTTGCAAGAGTGATAAAGAAGCATTACGCGCGAATTACATACAAAATTTTTTCTACAACTGCACAAACCTGTTAAATCACTTATATCTGGCGGAGTTAATAATAATTCGTCTACACTGATATCCATCATGGCTGTAGAATCGGTACAATTATCGACTTTTTAGGTTAAGATCTGACCGAGAGTGGTTTGTCTTTTGGCGAGCTGCTTATCATCAGCTGATTAGCGAGCGTAAAGAAACTCTTCCGCGCATGCGCAAATGATTTGCGAGCGTAAAGAAAATCTACTGCGCATGCGCAGATGGTTAGTGAGCGAAAAAGTAGATTCTCCTCAGAAATAAGCTGTTTTACGAGGAGAATTGAGTATGTAAATTCTTTCTTTACGCGCAGTTGTAGAAAAATATAATTTTTTGTTTAGTAAAATATAATTGATTATTTCAAACGAGAATGAACAGTTAATACTACAATTACATCAATAAAGGCAATATCAGCTGATAGTTGCAGTGATAGTAGTTTTAATTTTTCTGCTCAAAATTTTCAAGTTTATTTCAATATTATTGAAACTTTCAGATTGTTAGTGTTATTTCCGGCTCTTATCAACCCTTCGAAATTCAAAATTCATCAGTCATATCTCAAATAGGTATTCTCTGAGTGTTAATCTTTGGTGAAAACAGAAATTTTAAACTTAACCTCACTTTAGACTATTTATGTGCCAAAATCAAGGAATTGAAGAAGTTTTGGGCAATTGCCTGTTTCTCTTTCCAAATATCGTGTTTGTGACTGTTCTAATAAATGAATAAATAAATAAATAAATAAATAAATAAATAAAGCTGTATCAGCTACCAGACCTGAGCCAGCCAGGTCACTCGATAGTATTTAGCAGCTTCCATCTATAGAAGGCATTGACAAGACAGTTAGGATCGGCAACGTTGTTCTCCACTGCCATTATAACGTGGGCCTCACTATATTGTCTTCAGTTAACAGTGACATTTGCAACATAACATTTGCCATGTACCATGGCATTTATGCTATTCCTTCACTATGGTATTACTAAATGTAAATTACTAATAGACTTTTTTGCGCCATCCTGTAATAATTCAGATAGAATCAACAATCGAAAGTAGGCCTGGATCGGATATAGCGGGATGACGTGAGTCACAGCTGTGAAATGGAATTTCCCTCTGAGGGAAAAACTCTGAAAAGGGAAAAACGCGTTTAAAGCAAAACTTAACACCTACTTGGAATACTGGCAACAATGCCGTCCTATAATTTCTTCTGACTCTAAAACGTGAATCTCACTGTATTGATACTTATCCATACTTGAGAGGCTAAAAATCCAAATCGGGAACAGGGCTCCTCCAGTGGGCGTGTCCTCAACTACAATGATAAAATTGCTGAGTCGAAATTGTAGAGTGCTCAAATAATTCTGAATACAGGTGGAAGTTACTGAGATATTGCATTTTTTCAAATGCTAATGAATTTATTATTATTGAACGAAAATCCCAATTAAATGCTGCAAATCACTCCGAAGACTTGTGCAACGGCAAATATTGACAACAGTGTGAACATGTATAATTTTTGAGCAGTAGCGCTCATCGAATTTTCGTCTAGCTGTTTACCCTGTTGTCAATATTTGCAGTTGCAGAATTCTTTGGTGTGATTTACAGCGTTTAATTTGGATTTTCGTTTAATAATAATTATTTATTCTGAATAATTTTAAAAGTAAAGTAAACAAGGTCGGAACATGCAACAAACCGTTCTGAGATTTTGTCTATCCCAACCATTCTCTATTATAACAAGCAGAAAAGACACCATAGTGTGTTGCATACATTTTTAACTGTCATTAATCATTATACATAAATCCTCACATTTTTAACTGTCATTAATCATTATACATAAAAATCCTCACATTTTTAACGGTCATTAATCATTATACATAAATCCTTACCATTCAGTGAAAATCCTTCCCATTGATAGTGACGTCATATTTTGAACAAATGGCATCTCTCCTTAGAAAGTTGACGTCTGATGTTACATAAGTTAGTTTGAAAAAGGGAGAAACAGCTTCGTTGTGATTTTGTGTAGCATGTAAAAGAATTGAACCCTCCACACAGGAGCGAGGCGAACTCTTGTTTCTTACAAGTGTTTTACACAACATTTTCACCAATTTTATTGATGCAATCTATAGAATTTTGATGATGATGATGATTATTACTATGCAATAGTAACTTAGGCCGTAAATAAGATTTAGAATAGTTTTGTAAAATAATGATATATTAAGCTCAACTACCGGCTAGCTTTGTTTCTATTTATTATTTTATTGTAAGTTTATTATAAATTGGCCTAGTATTTTAATGAATTCTATATAATTTGATGTTGATTTATGTTTGAAACAGCAGTGTAAGCAAATCTTATGGCTATTTCTTTAATGTGTGAATACTACTTATTCGTTTATGCTCGCGGGTTCGACACCCTTTCCTTATTTCTATTCAATATTATGCTGATATTATGTTGATATTATTATTAATTTATTATATACAGGCACATGCTTCACGCTTATACAGTTATTTTCAATAT
The DNA here is from genome assembly GCF_014356525.2 of Nilaparvata lugens. Taxonomy (NCBI): domain Eukaryota; kingdom Metazoa; phylum Arthropoda; class Insecta; order Hemiptera; family Delphacidae; genus Nilaparvata; species Nilaparvata lugens. The sequence continues at coordinate 505,999 of NC_052517.1, read as the reverse complement.
TTTAAAGTCAATTTGCTTTAGGGAACTTGATAGATCTTCCAAGATGAAGCTTTAAAACTCACCAAAAAATCCAGATGTTTCAAAATTTCAATCAAGGGCTGAATAGGTATTATTTTTTAATATGTGACTGTACTTTCAGCGTGAATGAAATTTTGAAGAAAGACTTTGAAGAGATATAGACCCACAATGCCTATATATATATATATATATATATATATATAATGCCCAATGATAGCTGTCACTTGAAATTGAAGGCCGCCATTGGGGTATTTTAGAACGAGATATTATATCTATATGTTTGTAATATTATAAATTACAAAGGCATTGGTATGTAATAATCTTATAGGTTGCCCCCTCAGTGGCCGATTTCAATTCCAAGTTTGTAATATTATAAATTACAAAGGCATTGGTATGTAATAATCTTATAGGTTGCCCCCTCAATGGCCGATTTCAATTCCAAGTTTGTAATATTATAAATTACAAAGGCATTGGTATGTAATAATCTTATAGGTTGCCCCCTCAGTGGCCGATTTCAATTCCAAGTTTGTAATATTATAAATTACAAAGGCATTGGTATGTAATAATCTTATAGGTTGCCCCCTCAGTGGCCGATTTCAATTCCAAGTTTGTAATATTATAAATTACAAAGGCATTGGTATGTAATAATCTTATAGGTTGCCCCCTCAATGGCCGATTTCAATTCCAAGTACGACACTAGCGCTGCATGTGAGTCTATGCATCTTTAAGGTCTTTGATTTTGAACAACTGCCCATAATAATATTTAATGTATGATTGTAAATTTTATGTTTACATTAGACTTTGATATCAAGATGGCCTATGATAGTTTTAATAATATGAAACTCATGTCACCATAGTTATATACTATAAAGTATTCTAGCTCTCTGATCTATAATGAGGTCCACGTTATACTGGCAGTGTTTGTTTAGTAATGGTATTGCTATCCTTGTCTATCATTCAACAAAGCGGTTAGCGCTATCTCTTTCTCGCTTTGCTGTGTTGCCAGATCGTCTTTTAACAATGTAGATATCTAACAAAATATTTCATTTTAATAATGAAATATTGAAAATATAATTTCTTGCTTGATAAAATATAATTGATTATTTTAAACGAGAATGAACAGTTAATATTACATCAATATTTCTTAAGTTTTTAATTTATTAGTTTAGTTTATAATCACATTCTGTGATTCATTTAAAGTATAAAATCAGCCTTCAAAATTTTAAATCATCATTCCTGGACCGAAAATCAAGTGACGAAACAGTGTGAGATTACATAACCTTATCTTTTGGACAACATTAACATTTTATCAAAATTTTTGGAGAGAAATAGTACAGGCTCAGCCTAGTTTTTCCTCCAATGTCATAATCGTATTATGATTATAGTATTTTATACAATAAATGGAAATGGAAAACCTGTATCAGCAGCTACCGTCTATAGAAGGCATTGACAAGACAGAGGATCGGTAACGTTGTTCTATATTTCTCTACTGCCATTATAACGTGGACCTCACTATAGCAAATGCATAATTAAGGTAGGCGCACACAGATCGTCATCTGACGATTATATTTGATGCATTGTTTTCAATTGGAGTGTGCATACTTATCCGCATCGTATAGGTATGCGCACTCCAATTGAAAACAATGCATCAAATATAATCGTCCGTCCGATGACGATCTGTGTGCGCCTACCTTTATATGACTGTGTGGTGGGCCACTTGAAAATTGCAAGTTTCATAAAAATCTGGAAATAGTGATTAGGGCAATAACATAAACCTAAAGTCTTACAGTCAGCTGTTCCTGACTGAAAACAGCTGATCATTCGAACACAGAATGTCTAATGTTTTGAAGAAATTAATGCAATAATCTGTTTAGAAGTTGATGTCACCATTTTTATTGTAGTCGAAATATGATTAAGCTTTTACTTGAAAAATATTGTGATCTTCTACTGTAGTATGTAAATTTCCTAGTGTAATATTAAAGAATGTATTATGCTCTATGATTACTATTCCAATATTGTTTGTTTCATTTTAATATAATTAATTATGTGCTTTATTGTGTTTGAACTTGATTCGAAAGACAATGATCTCAAATGTTATCTTATGTAAAAACAGAGTGTTACACTTATATAAATATTTGTACTATGTTTTGCTAAATTTATTGAAAACTTATGAAACTATTTATGCACTCAATTGTTAATTTGTAAATAGTCTTAGCTTTGAGAAATTGATTTGCTGCAGGCTTTTATACTCCATTTCCAATATTATTGCTATTTATTGTTTTTGATTGTTCTGTTTGTTATGAAATCTTATAGAAATATAAATGATTACACACAGACGTCGAATTCTTTGTGTACCTCAATCAGATATAGATATATCCATTTAGAAACCAATCTCCAATCAAACATAAAAGGAAAATAACATGCTTTAATTTCACTCACTATGGATCAACTCAAACCAAAAAATGTTTTACACAATAGAGAATAAGAAAATGGCTGAAACATGGCCTCCTTGATGCGAGGAACACGGATCTGCAATCGAATTTGAAAAATTTTATTGAATGAAAAAGACTAAGAAATTGTCAAAAAACCACTGATTTATTGATAATTAGAAAGATCGGTTTCGGTTATTACACCATTGTCAATCTCTGATAACTGAAACTAAATACAAGAGCAGCAGAATTTATACTAGTAGGCGAGTACTGCTATTGGTCGAGGGCATGAACGCCTGCCATTGGCCTAGCTAGACAGTCTCCTCCCCCTCAACGGTGTGACAAAATGGCGGCTTAAGCAACAGAATCGCCATGATAATAAAATTTACTTTTAGTACAAAATAAGAACCAAGAAAACAAGTGTGAAAGATAATAAAACAAATGGAAAAACTATTGACTAATGTATGCTTACAATTTTATGATAAAACTAAATTCGTAGTGTTGTACTGGATGATCATATGTAAACTAAAGATAATAAAACAAATGGAAAAACTATTGACTAATGTATGCTTACAATTTTATGATAAAACTAAATTCGTAGTGTTGTACTGGATGATCATATCTATGATCATATTTTCTTAGCTAGGCCAATGGCAGGCGTTCATGCCCTCGACCAATAGCAGTACTCGCCTACTAGTATAAATTCTTCTGCTCTTGTATTTAGTTTTAGTTTATCAGAGATTGACAATGGTGTAATAACCGAAACCGGTCTTTCTAATTATCAATAAATCAGTGTTTTTTGACAATTTCTTAGTCTTTTTCATTCAATATGAATAATTACCACAATATCAACTTCTCAACTACACAAAAAGGGGAAAATTTTATGTTTGCAGCTGCATAACTCACCCTGTATAGTAGCTAGGGATGCCAAATTTGGCACCGACATTAGTCAGGTCAAGCTTTATTTATGGTGCAAATTTCAGCCAAATCTGAGACACTTTTGAATTTAGTGGAAAAATTCTCATCATGGAAATTCAAGAACTCTGAACGGATGGTCTGATTTGTTACTTTCCTTGCCCTATTACTATAGGTAAGGAAAGTATTGCTTTCCGAAAAAAATTAAGGTACCCCAATTTCTAAATTTCTATATGTTTCAAGGTCCCCTGAGTCCAAAAAAGTGGTTTTTGGGTATGTGTGTGTGTGTGTGTGTACACGATATCTCATCTCCCAATTAACGGAATGACTTGAAATTTGGAACTTAAGGTCCTTACGATATAAGTATCCGACACGAACAATTTCGATCTGATGCAATTCAAGATGGCGGCTAAAATGGCAAAAATGTTGTCAAAAACAGGGTTTTTTGCAATTTTTTTCGAAAACGACTCCAACGATTTTGATCAAATTCATACCTGAAATAGTCAACGATAAGCTCTATCAACTGCCACAAGTCCCATATCTGTAAAAATTTCAGGAGCTCCGCCCCATCAATGCAAAGTGTGATTTCAGATTCCCAATTATCAGGCTTCAGATACAATTTAAACAAAAAAATTCAAGTGGAAAAGATTGAGCATAAAAATCTCTACAATTAATGTTCAGTGACATTTTCACCTAAAATTGGAAATAAGCTCGAAATTCGAGAAAATGTGTTTATTCAATAATGCAAACTGTTGATTCTATTAAATCATTCACTATGAAGAGATAGCAGACTTCGTGTGTCTCCAACGTTATTGTCCTGTCACCAGCTGGCAGATCTTTGAATAGTAGACTTGAGATGCGCGTGTACACTAGCATAAGGTGATCAATTCTCATAACGGCAAGGAAAGTTGTGTGAGTGCGCAACACCAGATTTTTGAGTTTGGTATCAAATGATAGATATAGAGGAGACAAAGTCAGTCATCAGATAAAATTGGAAATATAATCTTAATTCAGCAGATATGGCAGAAAAAAATAGGCTATCTCTGATTTGGCTGAAATTTGCACCATAGATAAAGCTAAAATTTTCAAATGGTCATATTTTCAACCATCCTGAAACACACTGAAACAAAAAGTATCTCGGATTTGGCTGGAATTTGAACCATAGATAAAGCATGACCTAGGAAATAACAGATCCAAATTTGGCACCCCCAGCTACTATACAGGGTAAGTTATGAAGCTGCAAACATAAAATTTCCAAATTTTCAAGTAGTCATATCTCTCGAACGGTGAGGAATTTTGCAAATATGATTCCAGATTTGTGTTTCTCGCATCAAAGTCAATAAGATATCAGAGTTTGAGCGATTTTTAATTTCCACAAAAAATTGATAAAAAGCATCATGAATTTCACTGGAACAAAAAGTATCTCAGATTTGGCTGGAATTTGAACCATAGATAAAGCATCACCTAGGAAATAACAGATCCAAATTTGGCACCCCCAGCTACTATACAGGGTAAGTTATGAAGCTGCAAACATAAAATTTCCAAATTTTCAAGTAGTCATATCTCTTGAACGGTAGGGAATTTTGCAAATATGATTCCAGATTCGTGTTTCTTGCATCAAAAACCATAAGATATCAGAGTTTGAGTGATTTTTATTTTTCACCAAAAATTGATAAAAAGCATGGACTAACCATCATGAATTTCACTGGAACAAAAAGTATCTCAGATTTGGCTGGAATTTGCACCATAGATAAAGCATGACCTACTAAATAACAGATCCAAATTTGGCACCCCCAGCTACTGTACAGGGTAAGTTATGAAGCTGCAAACATAAAATTTCCAAATTTTCTAGTAGTCATATCACTTCAACGGTAAGGAATTTTGCAAATGTGATTCCAGATTCGTGTTTCTTGCATCAAAAACCATAAGATATCAGAGTTTGAGTGATTTTTATTTCTCACCAAAAATTGATAAAAAGCATGGACTAACCATCATGAATTTCACTGGAACAAAAAGTATCTCAGATTTGGCTAACCATATCTTAGGTTAGGTTAGGTTAGGTTAGGCATGGACAAAAAGCATGGACTAACCATCATGAATTTCACTGGAACAAAAAGTATCTCAGATTTGGCTGGAATTTGCACCATAGATGAAGCATGACCTAGGAAATAACAGATCCAAATTTGGCACCCCCAGCTACTATACAGAGTAAGTTATGGAGCTGCAAACATAAAATTTCCAAATTTTCTAGTAGTCATATCTCTTGAACGGTGAGGAATTTTGCAAATATGATTCCGGATTCGTGTTTCCCGCATCAAAAACCATAAGATATCAGAGTTTGAGCAATTTTTATTCCTCACCAAAAATTGATAAAAAGCATGGACTAACCATCATGAATTTCACTGGAACAAAAAGTATCTCAGATTTGGCTGAAATTTGCACCATAGATAAAGCATGACCTAGGAAATAACAGATCCAAATTTGGCACCCCCAGCTACTATACAGGGTAAGTTATGAAGCTGCAAACATAACATTTTCAAGTGGTAGTCATATCTCTTGAACGGCTAAAATTTTCAAATGGTCATATTTTCAACCATCGTGAAACACATTGAAACAAGAAGTATCTCAGATGTGACTGGAATTTGCACCATAGATAAAGTGTGTCCTGAGATATGTCAGAGCCAAATTTGGCACCCCCAGCTACTATACAGGGTAAGTTATGAAGCTGCAAACATGAATTTTCCAAATTTTCAAGTAGTCATATCTCTTGAACGGTGAGGAATTTTGCATATATGATTCCAGATTCGTGTTTCTCGCATCAAAAACCATAAGATATCAGAGTTTGAGCGATTTTTATTTTTCACCAAAAATTGATAAAAAGCATGGACTTCATGGACATCATGAATTTCACTGGAACAAAAAGTACCTCAGATTTGGCTGGAATTTGCACCATAGATAAAGCATTACCTAGGAAATAACAGATCCAAATTTGGCACCCCAGCTACTATACAGGGTAAGTTATGAAGCTGCAAACATAAAATTTTCAAGTAGTCATATCTCTTGAACGGTAAGGAATTTTGCATATATGATTCCAGATTCGTGTTTTTCGCATTAAAGACCATAAGATCACGTTGTATGAGGGATTTTTATTTCTCACCAAAAATTGATGGAAAGCATGGACTGCCAAAAGTATGGGTGCCAAATTTGGCACCCACAGCAACTATGCAGAGTGAGTCATGGAGCTGCGAACATAAAATTTTCAAATTTTAATATCTCCTGAACGGAAAGGAATTTTGCAAATATGATTCCAGATTCATGTTTCTAAGGAGCTATGATATCAGGAAGTCAGAGGTGATTCCATTCAGCTCGAGCTCTCGTGAACGCGGTTGATTCTACATGGAAAATGATGAGGATACAAAAACTAAGACATTGAAATTCTCTTAAAAATGAGCTCCAACTGGGTGACATTGATCGACAAACGAATGAGGTATGATAGTTCAAAGTCATACTTTATCAGGTTGTCACAGGTGGTTCCATTCAGCTCGAGTTCTCGTGAACGTGGTTGATTCATGGAAAATGATGAGGATACTGAAAAGAGACATCGAAATTTCTTTGACACGAGGAACATGAATCTGGAATCAGATCTGCAAAATTCCTTACCGTTCAGGAGATATGACCATTTCAAATTTTATGTTTGAAGCTGCATAACTCACTCTGTATAGTACGGTAGCTGGGGGTGCCAAATTTGGCTCCGACATTTCTCACGTAAAGCTTAATGATTTCGCCAACGTGATGACGTATTATTGTGCCTCTTGTCAAGTGCTATCATTCCTGACAGTTTGAGCGATTTTAATTTTTGACTGTTTTTGCAAAAATCCATGGATTTCATGAAAAATGCAAATCTCCCAGATATTGGGGCTATGGATAGAGGTTGACCTAACAAGTGTTGTGCTATAATATGAGACGTTTCGCTACAATACAGGCCGAGTTATTCACTCAAACATAAAATAATAACTCCACTCACAGATCACAGAAATCGCTTATCTTCAAGATCACAGAAATGCTTATAACTCAAGGCAGTGCTCCGTTAGCGTGGATAATACGTAAAAGTCATCCAAAATTTACATCTCGGGTGATATGAATTATTCTATTAAATGCTAATCTAATATTTAGTGTATAGTGTATTGATATTCGACAATTGATAATAATCCATTTTATTGGGTAATTATTTCTAGAATTTAAAAAAAATCTCGATTTTCTACATGTTGGTACTCTTGCTTCGTGTGACAGCTGCCTTTACTGCCTGAAAATAGAAAAATGGGAATTTTTTTACAAATTGTGATAAAATTATAGTATTTTTCCACATGAATTAATCATTGTTGTCTTAGAAGTAGATGAGTAAATGGAGTATATAATTGTTGATAACCATTTATACACCGGTACAGTGATAATATAGTTATTACCATAAGTGCAAATGGGAGTATTCAGACCAAAGAGAAAAGATAGCATGAGATAACCCATAGTTTATGTTGCAAATGTGAGTGTTACCTGAAGCCGATAGTCCTAGTAGTTGTTTTTGGTGAAGCTATGTGACGCTGGTAGTCTCTCATACTGTGCCCTTCTTACACTCTTACACTCCCAACAACACACTAATAATAGACAGTGTATAGGGTGTCTATGTTGCAAATGAGAGTGTTAACTGAAGCCGATAGTCCTAGTAGTTGTTTTTGGTGAAGCTATGTGACGCTGGTAGTCTCTCATACTGTGCCCTTCTTACACTCTTACACTCCCAACAACACACTAATAATAGACAGTAGTCGACAGTAATCGGAGAAGAAATTTGCAACATAAACGACCTATACCATGGAATATCTTTTCATGCTATATTTTCTCTATGGTTAGTCCTCCACTCTGAAGGTGGCGGATTCCCACAGAGTCACAGTGAGTGAAAATATAATCCCCATTAGTTCTAATGGGACAGTTCTCACTCAGTATGAACAGTCCCATAGAACTAATGTAAAATATAATCCCCATTAGTTCTACTGAGTGAGAACAGTCCCATAAGAACTGATGTAAAATATAATTCCATTAGTTCTAATGGGACAGTTCTCACACAGTATGAACAGTCCCATAAGAACTAATGTAAAATATAATTTCCATTAGTTCTAATGGGACAGTTCTCACTCAGTATGAACAATCCCATAAGAACTAATGTAAAATATAATTCCCATTAGTTCTAATGGGACAGTTCTCACTCAGTATGAACAGTCCCATAAGAACTAATGTAAAATATAATTCCCATTAGTTCTAATGGGACTGTTCTCACTCAGTATGAACATTCCCATAAGAACTAATGTAAAATATAATTCCCATTAGTTCTAATGGGACTGTTCTCACTCAGTATGAACAGTCCCATAAGAACTAATGTAAAATATAATTCCCATTAGTTCTAATGGGACTGTTCTCACTCAGTATGAACAGTCCCATAAGAACTAATGTAAAATATAATTCCCATTAGTTCTAATGGGACAGTTCTCACTCAGTATGAACAGTCCCATAAGAACTAATGTAAAATATAATTCCCATTAGTTCTAATGGGACTGTTCTCACTCAGTATGAACAGTCCCATAAGAACTAATGTAAAATATAATTCCCATTAGTTCTAATGGGACTGTTCTCACTCAGTATGAACAGTCCCATAAGAACTAATGTAAAATATAACTAATGTAAAATATATTCCCCATTAGTTCTACTGAGTGAGAACAGGCCATAAGAACTGATGTAAAATATAATTCCCATTAGTTCTAATGAGACAGTTCCCACTCAGTATGAACAGTCCCATAAGAACTAATGTAAAATATAATCCCCATTAGTTCTAATGGGACAGTTCTCACTCAGTATGAACAGTCCTATTTGAACTAATGCAATCAATAACTTGAATGCTCTTCTTTCAATTTATTCCAACAGTTTAAAGTTAATCTTACTTTAGATAAGGTATAAAATTAACAAATTATGATACAATGATTATAGTGAAGTCCGCATTATAATGAAAGTATTTGATTAACATTGGTGTTGTTATCCTTGTTATCCTCATTCTACAAAGCAGATAGCTCTATCCTGTTTTGTATCAAATTATGGTGTTGTGTATCAAGTTGAGATGATACTGTATCATGTTGTGGCTGTTCTTGTTCTATAGTGAAGTCCGCGTTATAATGGAAGTATTTGATTAACATTGGTGTTGCTATCCTTGTCTATCATTCCACAAAGCAGGTAGCTCTATCCTTCATCAGCTCTGCAACGTTGCCAAATCGTCTTCCAACAGTTAAGAAATATAATTAACAAAATATTCAATCTCAATTATTATGAAAAATTATTATTTACCTGAAAAATATTTCATGACGAATAAAATATAATTGATTATTTTGGTTAATATTAAATCAGATATACCATACCGGTATCAGCCACTACCTCCGTAAACAAAGCCGTAGTGACGTCAGCACAGGTAGGGCTCCTACACCAATAAAACACTAGCTGATATAGATCACCTGAAATTAACAAATGTTCATTGGTGTAGGAGCCCTACCTGTGCTGACGTCACTACGGCTTTGTTTACAGAGGTAGTGTATCAGCTATCCTCTATAGAAGTCAGTGGCAAGGCAGAGAATCGGCAACGTTGTTCACCGATCATTCTCCACTAACGGTCCTCACTATGTAGAGAGCCAGTCTAGTCCCAAATTCATGGTGAACAAAAGGAAAAATCAAACATTCCAACGCTTTTTAAACATTCATTAATAAAATTTATTTTTGCTTGGTTAACAACATACATTAACAATATATACAACATTCAGAAAACATATAACAACATTTATGTTTTTGTACACACACGACATCAAGAACGGTACGCTTTGATAAATAGAATATTTTTGTCAATTTTTTTCAGTATAGGACAAAAATTTTGGTAACATATGAATAAATTTACAAGTCATTGATGGAGTAGGTTGTAGGTACATACATTTTTTCTGAAAACATTTTTCAGAGTTCTCTAGTCTCGTTTGAGGTTTTCAAGAATATTGGACTAAATTATTTCAAAGGATATCAACTATGTCTAATATTTATACACGCACAAGCCTAGAGCTCATGTGGGCATCACCCTCAGCAAAGAAGGAAGATGTTTCAAGTCCACATTGATTGTTACAATAATGATCAACTGACACTTAGGCGACTCAGGTGGAGAAGAGACTGGACTCTAGTGGAGAGCATGTGTTTCCAAATGGTGACACTCAGACCAGTCGATTCTAGTCTCCGCGACGTCACCATTTCAAAACACATGCTCTCCACTAGAGTCCAGTCTCTTCTCGACCTCAGTCGCTAAAGTGTCAGTTCAGCCAATACCTATTATTACTTCAGGCCCCAAAACTGATCTCTAATAAACTATGACGTTATCACATGTAGATCGATGATCTACTAACGGTAAGCAAGCGAAATAAAAGCGCTGATGCTTGTTATCACATCTGATATGGTAATTTTTTAAAATTGGTAATACAAATTCAATTTTCACGGTCTCCATTTCAATGAATATGGTTTGTTTATCATTCTTCTAATATTCGTTTGTGAAAAGTAATAATGAATTTGGGGTTTTACTGTACATGGGATACTGTTGTGTACCCAATTGTCACGGAAATTATAACAAAAGTTTCCGTACGGTATTTTCTTTTTTGAAAGATGAAACTTTGAAACGAAAATGGATACGAGCGAGAAGAAGGAAAAACTTCAATTCTACAAAACAACGGTTTACATAAAGTGTAGAAGAACAGTGTTAATAAAGTGTTGGTGGAAAATTTAATTAAAGTGTAAAAGAACATAATAGTGTAAAAATTTGATAATAGGTATGTTGGCACTGGACGTGCACTTGCACCGAACAGTGTAAATAAAGTGTGTGAAATAACTTTTAAACTAATAAATTAAAAAGTAAATGCAGTGTTGGAACTGTCCATAACATCCTAATATTAAAGGTTTTACCTAACTGAAAAAAATTCTGATGTGTTTCTTTGTACCACAGATTTATTGTGTTCAAGTTTGTGGAAGCCTCTTTCTTAAAAAAGAGTTACATCTAATTTGGTTTATCTTTGATTTACCTCTCCTTTGATTCTGATACAAGTTATAAAGTATTTTTGGTTGAGATGAATTTATCAATATCTCTATCACTGAATCGAATAGGTCTATGTCTATCAAGCTGAAAGTATGGATAAATCATTGCATTTGTGGAATAAAGTGTTTTTTTTTTTTTTTATTTCAATAAAATACAAATGTCTTTAATCTGAAATTTGGATAGTATTCCATCCAATAAAAAATTGATACAGTATCAAAAGTTACATTGATAAGCTAGTATAAACTACTACGATCTAGGAAGAATCAATCTACATGTTATGACGTCATTAATTAGTTGTGGGGCCTGAAGTAATAGTAGGTATAGGTTCAGCCTAAGTAAATCAAATACAATAAGATCAAAATAATAGGAAATGAAAAAAATATGCTAACCTTGTGCTATTCCTCTCCCAAATTTAGATAAGGTTACACATAGTCCGAAATAGGTTGAGTCTTGTTCACTTCACAAAATTTTCAGTCCGTAATTATTTTCACAATGTAGATTTTTAAATTTAGATGCTTCAATACATTAATTCACATGATCAGATATCTTTTAGAATAAGTAGAACAATAAAACATCAATATGATTGATTGATTCTATGCCTTTATTAGGGCGGAGTTAGGACTCCAGGTCCTATCAGAGATCATATCTAAATCAGAGTTTATCAGAGATTGACAATGGTGTAATAACCGAAACCGGTCTTTCTAATTATCAATAAATCAGTGGTTTTTTGACAATTTCTTAGGCTTTTTTCATTCAATATGAATAATTACCACAATATCAACTTCTCAACTACACAAAAAGTGAAAAAAATACTCCAGGTCCCCTTGGCCACACAATCCTTCAATGGAGAGTGAAATAATGTTAAAAAAGAAAGGGTAACAATAATTCTGGTGATTCTATTAAAACATCTATAAAGTAGGTTTAAAGTTTCGAAACCCATGTTGTAGAAATACATTATTAAATAGAAAATAGAATGACTTTTTACTTGATGATGACGTGGCGAAATTCGGACAGTAATGTCCACTTAACCACCTAATCAAACAAACTGATAAACAAACAACTTTTCTGTTGCTTCAAAACTTTGGTCCGCCATTTTGAATCCAGCTTCATTTTTCAAATGGGTCATACCATAGAGAAACGTTAGCATAGATATCCCATGGTATAGGGCGTTTATGTCGCAAGTTTTACTGTTATCTCAAGCCGATAGTTCACATAGTTCTTTCCTATGCAGCTGTGTGACGCTGGTAGTCTCTTGAATTGTGCCGTTAATCACACCGTTAATCTCACCCCAACAAAACAGTAAAAATTGACAATAATCGACAGTAATCGGCTTGAGATAACAGTAAAAGTTGCGACATAAATTCCCTATACCATGGGATATCTACTTACGCTATTGTTTCTCTATGGTCATACTATACCGAATTCCAAGAGAAAATCATTTATGGCGGAGAACGCACATCGAAATCTCAAATCGTTCCAAAGTTATTGACATTATTTTCCAGATAACAATAAATCATGCATAAATTAAATAAACGAGTATGAATAATGAATAAATGTGATCACACCTTTAATAGGTGTTTGTAAGTCAGAGAGCACTCTATAATCTACTGATGATGAGCACTTTAGTAGCTACAGTGAGGTCCACGTTATAATGGCAGTGTACGATTGAAAATACTGTTGCTGTCCTTTTCTATCATACAACAAAACAGATAGCGCTATCTCTCTCTCGAATAAAGTACTCAATCAATCAATCGCTTTTTGGTAGAGAGTTAGTGGGGAGGATATTTTTAAAATTCTTTCCGAAGAATGGACATTGATATGTCCAAAGCTCCGCCAATTTATGTACATGCATAACAATATAATATCTATAGTTATTATATTACAAATTACTTTTTCATATCATATACAGTTCGATAATTATTTTCTTAGTCTATATTACGGTATGTAAATTCATCTATAATTTTGCTGTAGTGTAAGCTATTGTATATAAGTGTATAAGCCAGTATATTGTAATCTACATAAATAAAGAACTCAATCAATCAATCGCTTTGCAATGTTGCCCGTTTGCCAGAATATTTTATTTTTACTTTTGACAGTGACTGTACAAAAGTAAACAGACAATTCTCAGCCGCCATTTTTTCTTCATTCTATCAAAATATTTGAGTACACAAGTCGTATAATTGATTTAAAATGTATTTTTGAAACAATGAGATAATTTTTAGACATTACCGTATGAGAAACACAAATGAAAATATCTGCAATGACATTTTAAAAGTTGATAACTAACCAACCTAGACTTCATCCATGCTTCAGTTAGCCTACACGTATAGGTTAGACCTACTCGTACCGGTATAAATAAAATTGAAAGGTTATTTCAGAATTATTTCCATTGAAATTACTTTTTTTAAATAGGATTTCTATTTTTCTATTATTTTTAAAAGAAATTGGAATAGAATATCTACCAAATAACTTGATTTCTGTTGTTTTGAAATTCAGATTGTTGTATCACAGCTTCTTAAATTAGCCGCCATTTCAGGTTTGTATAAAAATAAAAATTTGATCTCAGTTATGAAAGCAAATTTTCGAATCAAATTATGAAAAAATATATTATTTTGATTATTTTGATTAATTTGATTATTTTATCAAGGAAATGATAATTATTATTAGATCAAATTTAATGGGATGAATTGAGTAGCAGCTGTGTGCACTCAGTGGCAAAATGGAGAGACTTGGCAACGTTTTTCTCCTATCTTTCTTCACTGCCATTATAATGTGGACCTCAATATAGTATCTAGTAGGCCTTTGTACGTGACAGAGCACTCTATAATCTACTAATCAATGACACTCAAGCACTGGACAATTTACCCATTTCAACAGTAGTTGATGAGCACTCTATAGGTCCGAGAGATATTATTTTTATCACGGATCTCACTCAAAGTGAGAGAGGGAATCTCGCTAGGATTAAATAGCAAACAATTTAATTTGATACCTTATTCTCATTTCATACTGTTCTGTTCTTAAGTCAATAAAATCTGGTGTGGCGCACTCACACAACTTCCCTTGCCGTTATGAAAATTGATCACCTGACGCTAGTGTTCTCGCGCATCTCAAGTCTACTATTCAAAGATATGAGACAGCTGGTGATAGGTCAATAACGCTGGAAACACACGAGGTCTGCTATCTCTTCGTAGTGAATGATTTAATAGAACCAACAGTTGCCAACAGTTTACAATTTAATAATCACATTTTCTCGGATTTCAAGCTTATTTACAATTCTAGATGGAAATGTTACTAAACATTAATTGCAAAGATTTCCATGCTCAATCTTTTCCACTTGAATTTTTTGTTTTAAATGTATATGAAGACTGATAATTGAGAATCTAAAATAAAACTTTGCTTAGATGGGGCAAAGCTCCTGAAATTTTTACAGATATAGGACTTGTTGCAGTTGATAGAGCTTATTAATGACTATTCCAGGTATAAATTTGATCAAAATCGTTGGAGCCGTTTTCGAGAAAATCGCGAAAAATCCTGTTTTTGACAACATTTTTGCCATTTTATCTGCCATCTTGGATTGCATTTGATCGAAATTGTTCGTGTCGGATCCTTATAGTGTAAACCCTAGACTATAAACCTCCGTATAGTGTAATAGAACCTTACGTTCCAATTTTCAAGTCATTCCGTTAACTGGGAGATGAGATATCGTGTACACAGAGACGCACATACACTCATACACACACACACACACACACCACACACACACACACACAGACCAATACCCAAAAACCACTTTTTCAGACTCAGGGGACCTTGAAACGTATAGAAATTTAGAAATTGGGGTACTTGCTATACTTTCCTTACCTATGGTAATAGGGCAAGGAAAGTAAAAAGCCACGTTCCAAAGGTATTTATTTCTTTTCTCATTACTACATGTCGAAAGTAATATCTCTCAGACTATAGTAGCTAGTAGGTCTTTCTACTTAACAGAGTACTCTATAATCTACCGATCGTATACACCTAGTTGCTAGTAGGCCCTTGTACATCAGAGAGCACTCTATAAGGTGCATTTTCGTTTGTGCATGAATTTCCGCAGTCGATGACGACAAGCATTGTTGACATTCATATTGTCCGAATTTCAAGTGTGCTAAAACAGCTGATCAAATAACTTTTCATTATTTGTGTTTATTATTCAAGAACCAAAAAATGTCTAATAATAGCTTAAAATACTGCCGTTTGAAAGTATAAAAACGTATAAACTCAACCTCCTCCATTAAAACATAATTGAACATAATATTTTAGGTTATGTCTAGACAAATTGAAATCTACCCAATCTGAGACTCTCTCCCTGTCGTGGTCGACGACGACATTTAGGGTAACCGTCCACTGGATCCGTATTCAACCGATCCGTTCGGCCGTTAATTCGGCCGAACACGGTCGTCCATTGGAACCGTTTACGTCAGTCTAGTTCAGTAGTTGGCTGGTTGCCAATTATTGAATTAAGTACTATCATAGCCACAAAAATTTTTCAGAAACAATCATTATATTGAGATTTTGAAAATGTAATAAACAAATATCCACTAAATTCATTATTCATTATAATAATCTATAATGTGGAGAATGTGACAGAGGCGAGTCTGTTGGGACTGATTGTGGATAAGGATCTCTCATGGAATGCCCATACTGACAGACTGGCGAACAGAATCAGTAGCAGTTAATTTGTTCTGCGAAACATAGTCAAGTGTGTGCCCCCTGAGACAGGAAAAACGTTATATTTCGCACTCATTCATGCAAATATTGCATATGGAATTGAGCTCTGGGGTAACACGTCTCTGTAGAACATAATTAAGATATTCATTCAGCAAAAGCGGGCTATTAGGTGTTTAGTGGGATTGGGGTTCAATCATCCTTGTCGAGATTATTTTAAAAGGCTGTGCATACTCACTGTACCTTGTATTTTCATTTTTAAAACTTTATTATATGTGATTAAGAATATGGGCAGTTTAACGACCAATGCACAGGTACATTCACACTTCACAAGAAACAGGAACAACTTTATCGTTCAGCCTCACAGGCTAACTCTTTTTGAGAAAAAAACTAGCTACATAGGGACAAAATTTCTAAAAAAGTTGCCTGGTAATATAGATTTTAAGAGCATGACTTTCAAAAAAGATCTTCATAAGTTCCTTGTTGAAAAAAGTTTTTATAATGTAAATGAATTTTTATGTGACAATTATGTATAATATCAGATAGGCTATATCTATATTTTTATTATGTTAAATATTTTATTTTGTTAAATATTGAAGAGATTATTTTTGTACATGACAATGTTCAATTGTATAGTTGTGATTCATAATGACTGTACTGTATTGAACAAATAAAAATTATTATTATTATTATTATTATTATTATAAAAAAATTATTATTATCTTCAGTTCCTATTTGTTTAGCAATCTTTGTCCACAGATTCCTGTGAACATCACGACGATGATATCTATTGTCTCGCATATCCCACGATGGAACATGCTCTTGAACCAAACTTATTAACTTTTCATTGTCCATAGTTACAACTTTATAAAACAGAACAACTTCAAAAACAAACAAGACTGTGAAACAATTTTAGGTTGAGAACACTTTGTTGTCTCAGCTCGACTAGTTAGTTCGGCCGGAAAATCCCATTCAATTCGGATCGAAAAATTGATCGGCCGTATAAACCTGTTGCAATGGACGAGCATCTATTCTTTTCTTTGTTGGGGGATCGTTCGGTCGCGTTCGGTAGTTTTCGGCCGATGCTAGTTCGTACGAAATCGGTTCTAGTGGACGGCCCACCTTGGACAAATTGAAATCCAACCAATCTGAGATTTTCATCCTGTCGTGGTCGATGAAGGCATTTACGCACAAACGAAAACTCAGCTTTAATCTACCAATCAATGACAAACGACCAGTCTAGTATTTTGTAGGCCTTTGTACGTCACAGAGCACTCTATAATCTAGCGATCGTAGGAGGCATCTAGTTGCTGGTAGGCCTTTGTACGTCACAGAGCACTCTATAATCTACTAATCAATGACAGAAGACCACTCTAGTATTTTGTAGGCCTTTGTACGTCACAGAGCACTCTATAATCTAGCGATCGTAGGAGGCATCTAGTTGCTGGTAGACCTTTGTAGGTTACAGAGCACTCTATAATCTACCAATCAATGACAGACGACCACTCTAGTAGGCCTTTGTAGGTGACAGAGCACTCTATAATCTAGCGATCGTAGGAGGCATCTAGTTGCTGGTAGACCTTTGTAGGTTACAGAGCACTCTATAATCTACCAATCAATGACAGACGACCACTCTAGTATCTAGTAGGCCTTTGTAGGTGACAGAGCACTCTATAATCTAGCGATCGTAGGAGGCATCTAGTTGCTGATAGGCCTTTGTACGTCACAGAGCACTCTATAATCTACCAATCAATGACAGACGACCACTCTAGTATCTAGTAGGCCTTTGTAGGTGACAGAGCACTCTGTCTAATCTAGCGATGGTAGACGACTAGTTGCTAGTGCTGGTCTTGTGAGGGGTGGTGTCGGAACTGACCATTTCGGAGCTCTGATTGGAGCCGGACGATGACAGAGTGGTGTTGCTGCCGTATGGGTCAAGCGAGGACTGCACCGACATGCTGCGACCCTGCGCCGAGCGTCTCACTCTGTTTGGGGAGAGCTTGCTGGGCTCGACACTTGTTGGGTCTGCCTAACAAAGCAACAGAGCACACTGTTAACAACACTAACCAACAACAACACCATCCAAATTAGCATTTATTCAACACTAACAAACAACAACACCAGCAAAATTAGCATTTATTCAACACTAACAAACAACAACACCAGCAAAATTAGCATTTATTCAACACTAACAAACAACAACACCAGCAAAATTAGCATTTATTCAACACTAACAAACAACAGCACCAGCAAAATTATCAGATGGAAATAAATTGGTTGTTGCATTTGTTCAAATGCTAATTAATGAATAATTATTATTAAACGAAATCCCAATTAAATGCTGTAAATCACCCCGAAGACTTCTGCTACTGCAAATATTGACAACAGGGTAAACAGCTAGATGGAAATTCGATGAGCGCTACTATACAAAAATTATTTGTCATTCCCGGGCTGACAAAGCGGTATAGTAGCGCTCATACAATTTCCATCTAGCTATTTACTATGTTGTCAATATTTGCAGTAGCACAAGTCTTCCGGGTGATTTACAGCATTTAATTGGGATTTCGTTTAATAATAATTATTCATTAATTAGCATTTGAACAAATGCAACAACCAATTTATTTCCATCTGTAGACTGGCTGGCCGCTATGGCTTCGTATAAAATGAGCGCTGCTATCCAGAGATTGTCAGTTTGGTGTAAGGGTAAGCATTCCTGACCGGCAATTAGGAGAGATACCGGGTTCGATTCCCGGGCTGACAAATAATTTTTGTATAGTAGCGCTCATCCAATTTCCATATAGCTGTTAACCCTGTTGTCAATATTTGCAGGAGCAGAAGTCTTCGGGGTGATTTACAGCATTTAATTGGGATTTTCGTTTAATAATAATTATCAAAATAATAAGTTATTCTTAATTTCTTACAACAAGTCCACCATCAAAATCATATTATTCAGTTTTAATTAAAGGACGTACAGCTGTGCTTTTAGGGCCGGTTAACGAGCTCGGGATTTGGCTAAGTTCTAGACTTCAAGGCTGTGCAAAGGCTAAAAATAAACTTTCTACTCGTGATATTTTTCAAAGTTTTTCGATTTGTATATAATCAAGCTATCAAAATGAAAAAGTTTTCTTAGGGAAACATTTTCTTTCTGATCATTACTTTTTGAGATATTGTAGGCCTGAAGTTTGAATCTTTGGGACAGAACATTTCAAATTCGGTAAAAGATAAATCCATGAGATTTGGAGGATAGATTCTTCATGGTATTGTTGATCTAGTAAAACAAAAACTTTCTAAAAATATCAATTTTTAAGATAGTTATTTAATTTACTAAAATAACCAAAAATAACTTTTAGTTGAGTTATTTTTGGTAAATTGAATAACTTTTTCAAAAATTGATATTTTCAGAAATTTTTTGTTTAATTATTTATTAGAACAGTCACAAACACGATATTTGGAAAGAGAAACAGGCAATTGCCCAAAACTTCTTCAATTCCTTGATTTTGGCACATAAATAGTCCAAAGTGAGGTTAAGTTTAAAATTTCTGTTTTCACCAAAGATTAACACTCAGAGAATACGTATTCAAGATATGACTGATGAATTTTGAATTTCGAAGGGTTTATAAGAGCCGGAAATAACACTAAACAATCCAAAAGTTTCAATAATATTGAAATAAACTTGAAAATTTTGAGCAGAAAAATTTACTATCACTGCAACTATCAGCTGATTTTTTTAGATCAACAATACCATGAAGAATTTATCCTCTAAATCTCATGGATTTATATTTTACCGAATTTGAGATGTTCTGTCCCAAAGATTCAAACTTCAGGCGCTCATATCTCAAAAAGTAATGATCAGAAAGAAAATGTTTAACTGAGAAAACTTTTTCATTTTGATAGCTTGATGATATACAAATCGAAAAACTTTGATTATTTTTTTAAGTTTATTTTTAGCCTTTGCACAGCCTTAAACAGGCGAGGGCGTTCTTGATGACAGAGTAGGCCTAGTGAACTATGGACTTCCTAATTGGCAGGGATTTTGTGAAACTGTTGAATGAATAAATGAATAGAATGAATTTGACCTGATAGGCGAGGTCGTTCTTGATGATAGAATAGGGCTAGTAGACTATAGCCTCCTCTAATCAACACATTGGCAGGGATTTTGTAAAACTTAAAAAAAAAAATTGAGTTTATTCACAGAAATCATTACAAATACAGTACACATGTATAAATAATATAAATACTTGTGAATTTTCCCCACATAGACAAGCCTGTGTGTGGGGAAAGAGTTCTAATGAAAAAAAAAATTGATACTAAAAAGAAAATTATGAATATTTACAATACAGTACAATTTGAAAAATAAAAGTTGGTTAAATGTAGTGGAGAAAGTATATGTTTTGAATTGAAGTAGTAAAATATAACTATTATGGTATATAGCTTTAACATGGCACACAAAATAAAATTTAGAACTTGAACAATGATAAATTATGAGCAATATATTGATGATATATATACTTTCATACATATGATGATGATAGATAAGATTTTTATCTAATTCATATATATGATGATGAATACAAGAAAAATATATACATAGTATTAAAATCGGTAAGAGGAGTAGATAAGCTGATCAGCGACATCCCTGCCGGTTTCAAATAACCATATATTTAAAAATCGTTTGTATATGTTAAGGCTAAGGGGTTCCATTTGCTTTATGTAGGCGGATATATTTCTATAAAGATTGTGGCATATGTAATGACTATTAAATCTATTGCAATTGCTCAACGTTAGTAGACAGAAGGTTGATCACTCACAGGTGAAAGATTCGAAGTGGTGGGGGGAACGCCAGCGTGACGTCACGTGTAGTAAAAAAGTGATAGAGTAACCACACTGAGCATACAGTTTATCCACTGTATCTTCAAATACATCGTCGTTTGATCCCCTCAAGATTGACCTAGAACTTAAAAATTCTCCATACTTATAGCGATTGAATCACCGATTCTAATGATGTTGTTAAATATTTCAAGTTCATTCAACTTGTATGAATAAAGTTAAGTTGAAAGTTTTTCAAGAATCTAAAAACGTGACACGAAAAAGTTAATAAGCTGGAAAAGCGTTAGTAGACAACGTTATACTATTATAATTTCAGATAAACCCATAAAGAATCTTGATAAACCAATGCATTGCAATAATCCCATAAACCGATCCCAATAAATCCGAAGAATTTCATTCATATAAATGCACTGAACATATGCTGGTATCGAGCACATGTTCTACGAGAATCAAAATATCTCATCCCCGAAATTCACAAGCTGATGTATAGCCAAACTACAAAATATAAACACGACCTAGAAGATGAAGAAACCTTTAGGGTTTGAAAGGGAAGGTTAGGAGGTGGGGTTTTTGCTTTTATATGGCAAAATACTTGTATTATTCAAATGTTTTGATAATTATTGTAAAGCAGAAACAGAAATCTTGCATGTCAGAAAATGTTTGTGTTATATAATTTGACTATACGTCACCGTATGATATTCAAGAATGCGATATTCTGCCTACTCTGTACTACAGCCTACGTCACGACTGCAGTTCCCCCACTCCAATTGCATTTCAACTAAAATACTATAGATGAGTGACCAACCTTCTGTCTACTAACTTTGGCAATTGCTAACTAATCTGGGTTGTAGAATTCCAAATATATTCATATTTCGTGTTTGATAGGGATGGATAAGAGGATTAAATATTGCATTTTTATTACTTCGGATGAAAATTAAAAGTGATTTTATGTATAGCTGTCGCACATCAACTGTTGAATGAATAAATGAATAGAATGAATTTGACCTGATAGGCGAGGTCGTTCTTGATGATAGAATAGGGCTAGTAGACTATAGCCTTCTCTAATCAACACATGGCAGGGATTTTGTAGAACTGTTGAATGAATAAATGAATTTCTAGAAGGAATAAATGAATAGAATGAATTTGACCTGATAGGCGAGGTCGTTCTTGATGATAGAATAGGGCTAGTAGACTATAGCTTCTCTAATCAACACATTGGCAGGGATTTTGTAGAACTGTTGAATGAATAATGAATTTCTAGAAGGAATAAATGAATAGAATGAATTTGACCTGATAGGCGAGGTCGTTCTTGATGATAGAATAGGGCTAGTAGACTATAGCCTTCTCTAATCAACACATTGGCAGAGATTTTGTGAAACTGTTGAATGAATTTATAGAAGGAATAAATGAATAGAATGAATTGACCTGATAGGCGAGGTCGTTCTTGATGATAGAATAGGGCTAGTAGACTATAGCCTTCTCTAATCAACACATTGGCAGGGATTTTGTAAAACTTAAAAAAAAAAATTGAGTTTATTCACAGAAATCATTACAAATACAGTACACATGTATAAATAATATAAATACTTGTGAATTTTCCCCACATAGACAAGCCTGTGTGTGGGGAAAGAGTTCTAATGAAAAAAAAATTGATACTAAAAAGAAAATTATGATATTTACAATACAGTACAATTTGAAAAATAAAAGTTGGTTAAATGTAGTGGAGAAAGTATATGTTTTGAATTGAAGTAGTACAATATAACTATTATGGTCTATAGCTTTAACATGGCACACAAAATAAAATTTAGAACTTGAACAATGATAAATTATGAGCAATATATTGATGATATATATACTTTCATACATATGATGATGATAGATAAGATTTTTATCTAATTCATATATATGATGATGAATACAAGAAAAATATATACATAGTATCAAAATCCGTAAGAGGAGTAGATGAGTTGATCAGCGACATCCCTGCCGGTTTCAAATAACCACATATTTAAAATCGTTTGTATATGTTAAGGCTAAGGGGTTCCATTTGCTTTATGTAGGCGGATATATTTGTATAAAGAATGTGGCATATGTAATGACTATTAAATCTATTGCAATTGCTCAACGTTAGTAGACAGAAGGTTGATCACTCACAGGTGAAAGATTCGAAGTGGTGGGGGAACGCCAGCGTGACGTCACGTGTAGTAAAAAAGTGATAGAGTAACCACACTGAGCATACAGTTTATCCACTGTATCTTCAAATACATCGTCGTTTGATCCCCTCAAGATTGACCTAGAACTTAAAAATTCTCCATACTTATAGCGATTGAATCACCGATTCTAATGATGTTGTTAAATATTTCAAGTTCATTCAACTTGTATGAATAAAGTTAAGTTGAAAGTTTTTCAAGAATCTAAAAACGTGACACGAAAAAGTTAATAAGCTGGAAAAGCGTTAGTAGACAACGTTATACTATTATAATTTCAGATAAACCCATAAAGAATCTTGATAAACCAATGCATTGCAATAATCCCATAAACCGATCCCAATAAATCCGAAGAATTTCATTCATATAAATGCACTGAACATATGCTGGTATCGAGCACATGTTCTACGAGAATCAAAATATCTCATCCCCGAAATTCACAAGCTGATGTATAGCCAAACTACAAAATATAAACACGACCTAGAAGATGAAGAAACCTTTATGGTTTGAAAGGGAAGGTTAGGAGGTGGGGTTTTTGCTTTTATATGGCAAAATACTTGTATTATTCAAATGTTTTGATAATTATTGTAAAGCAGAAACAGAAATCTTGCATGTCAGAAAATGTTTGTGTTATATAATTTGACTATACGTCACCGTATGATATTCAAGAATGCGATATTCTGCCTACTCTGTACTACAGCCTACGTCACGACTGCAGTTCCCCCACTCCAATTGCATTTCAACTAAAATACTATAGATGAGTGACCAACCTTCTGTCTACTAACTTTGGCAATTGCTAACTAATCTGGGTTGTAGAATTCCAAATATATTCATATTTCGTGTTTGATAGGGATGGATAAGAGGATTAAATATTGCATTTTTATTACTTCGGATGAAAATTAAAAGTGATTTTATGTATAGCTGTCGCACATCAACTGTTGAATGAATAAATGAATAGAATGAATTTGACCTGATAGGCGAGGTCGTTCTTGATGATAGAATAGGGCTAGTAGACTATAGCCTTCTCTAATCAACACATTGGCAGGGATTTTGTAGAACTGTTGAATGAATAAATGAATTTCTAGAAGGAATAAATGAATAGAATGAATTTGACCTGATAGGCGAGGTCGTTCTTGATGATAGAATAGGGCTAGTAGACTATAGCCTTCTCTAATCAACACATTGGCAGAGATTTTGTGAAACTGTTGAATGAATTTATAGAAGGAATAAATGAATAGAATGAATTTGACCTGATAGGCGAGGTCGTTCTTGATGATAGAATAGGGCTAGTAGACTATAGCCTTCTCTAATCAACACATTGGCAGGGATTTTGTAAAACTGTTGAATGAATTTATAGAAGGAATAAATGAATAGAATGAATTTGACCTGATAGGCGAGGTCGTTCTTGATGATAGAATAGGGCTAGTAGACTATAGCCTTCTCTAATCAACACATTGGCAGAGATTTTGTGAAACTGTTGAATGAATTTATAGAAGGAATAAATGAATAGAATGAATTTGACCTGATAGGCGAGGTCGTTCTTGATGATAGAATAGGGCTAGTAGACTATAGCCTTCTCTAATCAACACATTGGCAGGGATTTTGTAAAACTGTTGAATGAATTTATAGAAGGAATAATGAATAGAATGAATTTGACCTGATAGGCGAGGTCGTCTTGATGATAGAATAGGGCTAGTAGACTATAGCCTTCTCTAATCAACACAGTGGCAGGGATTTTGTAAAACTGTTGAATGAATAAATGAATTCTAGAAGGAATAATGAATAGAATGATTTGACCTGATAGGCGAGGTCGTTCTTGATGATAGAATAGGGCTAGTAGACTATAGCCTTCTCTAATCACACATTGGCAGGGATTTTGTAGAACTGTTGAATGAATAATGAATTTCTAGAAGGAATAAATGAATAGAATGAATTTGACCTGATAGGCGAGGTCGTTCTGATGATAGAATAGGGCTAGTAGACTATAGCCTTCTCTAATCAACACATTGGCAGGGATTTTGTAGAACTGTTGAATGAATAAATGAATTTCTAGAAGGAATAAATGAATAGAATGAATTTGACCTGATAGGCGAGGTCGTTCTTGATGATAGAATAGGGCTAGTAGACTATAGCCTTCTCTAATCAACACATTGGCAGGGATTTTGTAGAACTGTTGAATGAATAAATGAATTTCTAGAAGGAGTAAATGAATAGAATGAATTTGACCTGATAGGCGAGGTCGTCTTGATGATAGAATAGGGCTAGTAGACTATAGCCTTCTCTAATCAACACATTGGCAGAGATTTTGTGAAACTGTTGAATGAATAAATGAATTTCTAGAAGGAATAAATGAATAGAATGAATTTGACCTGATAGGCGAGGTCGTTCTTGATGATAGAATAGGGCTAGTAGACTATAGCCTTCTCTAATCAACACATTGGCAGGGATTTTGTAGAACTGTTGAATGAATAAATGAATTTCTAGAAGGAATAAATGAATAGAATGAATTGACCTGATAGGCGAGGTCGTTCTTGATGATAGAATAGGGCTAGTAGACTATAGCCTTCTCTAATCAACACATTGGCAGAGATTTTGTGAAACTGTTGAATGAATTTATAGAAGGAATAAATGAATAGAATGAATTTGACCTGATAGGCGAGGTCGTTCTTGATGATAGAATAGGGCTAGTAGACTATAGCCTTCTCTAATCAACACATTGGCAGGGATTTTGTAAAACTGTTGAATGAATTTATAGAAGGAATAAATGAATAGAATGAATTTGACCTGATAGGCGAGGTCGTTCTTGATGATAGAATAGGGCTAGTAGACTATAGCTTCTCTAATCAACACATTGGCAGAGATTTTGTGAAACTGTTGAATGAATTTATAGAAGGAATAAATGAATAGAATGAATTTGACCTGATAGGCGAGGTCGTTCTTGATGATAGAATAGGGCTAGTAGACTATAGCCTTCTCTAATCAACACATTGGCAGGGATTTTGTAAAACTGTTGAATGAATTTATAGAAGGAATAAATGAATAGAATGAATTTGACCTGATAGGCGAGGTCGTTCTTGATGATAGAATAGGGCTAGTAGACTATAGCCTTCTCTAATCAACACAGTGGCAGGGATTTTGTAAAACTGTTGAATGAATAAATGAATTTATAGAAGGAATAAATGAATAGAATGAATTTGACCTGATAGGCGAGGTCGTTCTTGATGATAGAATAGGGCTAGTAGACTATAGCCTTCTCTAATCAACACATTGGCAGGGATTTTGTAGAACTGTTGAATGAATAAATGAATTTCTAGAAGGAATAAATGAATAGAATGAATTTAACCTGATAGGCGAGGTCGTTCTTGATGATAGAATAGGGCTAGTAGACTATAGCCTTCTCTAATCAACACATTGGCAGGGATTTAGTGAAACTGTTGAATGAATATAGTTATTTGTGCAACTAGTGCGCAAAGTGACAGTTTGCTGCATCGAAAGAAACGTTTACGCCCGAGCCGTAGGCGAATATGAAAAGTGGGTAATTATGGATAAAATTGCCTGAAATGCATCAAATGTTTTTCTGTGTAATTTTATTATTGATAAAAACCTTAATCCTAAAATCCTAAAGTCCTCGTTGTCGTTGGTTATAATATATAATGAATAATAATTAGCGCGTTGTGCTTGGTTGCACCTCTGCTCACTATAGCAGCCACAGCAGTCACTGTTACCAACTTCATTTTGATTTTGCTGCACTGTTGCTCCATATAACCTACTAAGTATTTTGCGTTGCCATGTTGCAAATCTGGAGTGCAGAAAAATGTTTCCCGCACTAGAGCGAAAAGTGATTCTTTGCGTTCTGTAATCAGTGCAGCAATGGCCACTTTTCAACGTAACTGTAGGAAAAATGAATTTAAAGAATGAATAAATGAATAGAATGAATTTGACCTGATAGGCGAGAGCGTTCATGATGATGGAGTAGGGCACCAGACCGAGCGGATGCACTTCTTTCATCAACACGTTGGCAGGTATCTTATGGAACTGGATGTACTCCAAAAAGTTGCCAATCACGTCTTTGAGGACTGTGTTCTGATTGCTGTCGCAGTACTTCTTGCTCCACATTAGAGCCGCCTCAAACACAAAACATGTCCAACAATTATTCAAATATACAAAATATATAAATATAAATAAAAATCTCAGTACCTTTTTACTTTCCTTGCCCTATTACCATAGGTAAGGAAATTATTGCTTTCCAAAAAAAATTAAGGTACCCCAATTTCAAGTTTTCTATACGTTTCAAGGTCCCCTGAGTCCAAAAACATGATTTTTGGGTGTTGGTCTGTGTGTGTGTGTGTGTGTGTGTGTGTGTGTGTGTGTTGTGTGTGTGTGTGTGTGTGTGTGTGTGGTGTGTGTGTGTGTGTGTGTGTGTGTGTTGTGTGTGTGTGTGTGTATGTATGTATGTGTGTGTGTGTGGTGTGTGTGTGTGTGTGTTGTGTGTGTGTGTGTGTGTGTGTGTGTGGTGTGTGTGTGTGTGTGTGAACACGATAACTCCATTCCTAATCAACCGATTGACTTGAAATTTTAAACTCAAGGTCCATGAGGACCCGACAATAAGAAATTCAAAAAAATTGAAATCAAAATGGCGGAAAAAATGGCGGATAATAACTGAAAAACCATTTTTTTCACGGTTTTATCGAAAACGGCTCTAACGATTCTCTTCAAATTTATACCATGGATAGTTATTTATAAGCCCTATCAACTGGCATGAGTCTCATTTCTGGGAAAATTGCAGGAGCTCCGTAATATTCTTGAGAAAAATGGCGGATAATCACTAAAAAACCATGTTATTCACGGTATTCTCGAAAACGGCTCCAACGATTTTCTTCAAATTTATACCATGGATAGCTATTTATAAGCCCTATCAACTGGCATGAGTCTCATTTCTGGGAAAATTGCAGGAGCTCCGTAATATTCTTGAGAAAAATGGCGGATAATTACAAAAAAACCATGTTTTTCACAATTTTCTCAAAAATGACTTGACCGATTTCTTTCAAATTCATACCCTGTATAGTTATTTATCAGCTCTATCAACTGGCATGAGTCTCCTTCCTGGAAAACTAATGGGGGGTCCACCCCATCTTTGAGAAATGGACTTTGTAACCTCGTTCTCGTGCATGAGGTAGGTAGGTAGAGCAGTTCATAAAAAGAACACATAGTCGAGATATTTCATCCGTGGAACAGCTGTTTTGACGACTTTTAAAAAATCATCGAATTTCACAATAATTTACACAAAGGAAAAAGTACTCTGAAAACAATTATATATACTCATATATATATAGAAGTCTGATCGTAGTTTCAAATATGTTGCCGCCAATCGTAATTATGTTATTCCCCTAAATTATTCTAGTTTGAGAATGGGACTTACAGTTCAATGAGCAAGGAAAGTTGTGTGAGTGTACCACACCAGATTTTTTGAATTATTTTATCAACATTGACGCCATTTTCAAGTGATCGATGAATGTTGTGATAAAATAATTAAAAAAAAGGGTACTGAGATTTTTATTTATATTTCTATTCATAATATAATTTGATTTTTGTTCAATAATTTATAACACAGAGTAATATTTTCGTTATGTTAAGTTTTTAATAACTCATAAAACGGGAAATCAGTTATTTTATACTCATTCACACTTTATTATTTATTGATTCATACAACAAGTACATCATCAAAAATGTTAGGGAGAGAAAAAATAAGGTAACCTTTTGCCATTACTCTCCCAAATTTGGATAAGGTTACACATAGTCCGAAATAGGTTAAGACTTGTAGTTGTTCACTTCACAAAGTTTTCAGTTCTTAATTATTTTCACAACGTAGATTTTTAAATTTACCTTACTTCCTTTAAATGATTGATTCTTTATTAATTGATACAACAAGTACATGATCAAAAATGATAGGGAGAGAAAAAATAAGGTAACCTTGCTATTCCTGTCCCAAATTTAGATAAGGTTACACATAGTCCGAAATAGGTCAAGTCTTGTAGTTGTTCACTTCACAAAGTTTTCAGTTCTTAATTATTTTCACAAAGTAGATTTTTAAATTTAGATGCTTCAAAATCAAACATAGAAGAAATGTTTCACATTATTAACACTAAAATAAGAAATAAGTTAGATAAATAAATAAATTAATTAATTATAAGATAGATAATAAATAAATTAGAGAAATAAATAATTTTGCAGGTCCAAAAAAAATTTAATTCTCACTCATTATTCACTTCCTACAGAGATTCACGAATGTCGCATCAACACGTCTCAACTACTCAACTGATTTACTTGACATTTTGCATTCAGATTCTTAACTCACCGAGGATGGTAATAGGACTATTTTAAACTCTTCAAGATTAAACTCAAACCCATGCTCTGCAAGCGTTTAATTAAAAACTTGACAAACTGAAATCTTGAAGAGTTTAAAATAGTCCTATAACCATCCTCGGTGAGTTAAGAATCTAAATGCGAAATGTCAAGTAAATCAGTTGAGAAGTTGAGACGTGATGATGCGTCATTCGTGAATCTCCTATCCCCTACGTGTATAAGCCAGTTCTTTCCTTTATTATAGTATAGATTTGATTTGTTTGTGCAGGTGTGATGGAAGATAATTTGAAGAAAACCTATTATAAACATCTCCAGAAATAATGGAGCTGTAAATATTGAGATACCACCTCTAATACAAGGCCCCGGCCTACGATATTGCAACGTCGCAGTGTAGGCCTAGAATCTAATTGACCGAGCGAGCGAGGTCTAAGATTCAAGTTGACGGTTTGGCATTTCTCTTAATGTTTAAATGTTTGAATGGTTCATATGTTGCGCATATCTTACCTTCAATTTCAAGTAAGAGCTATCATTGGGAAGGCATAGGCATCGTGGGTCTATATCTCTTTAAGGTCTTTGGTTTCCATCAACGTTGTAGACAGTTGCAGCCAGACCTGATAACAGCGCTCACACTCACATTCCGGGACGACACGTCACGGTACGATAGGACAGAAAGCTCTATGTTTATTTAGGATTTTTTCTAGACATTTTAAATCGATAAATTATTTATTAATTTTTGAGAAAACATAACAACAGGTCAATGTAACTTACTGAGCGCGAGGTCTACTGTTCACAGAACTACTAGTATTAGAGGTGGCTATGGATACATCCGATGCTGGAATATTTAGTACTATTTGT
Organism: Nilaparvata lugens; assembly: GCF_014356525.2. NCBI lineage: Eukaryota > Metazoa > Arthropoda > Insecta > Hemiptera > Delphacidae > Nilaparvata > Nilaparvata lugens. The sequence continues at coordinate 475,532 of NC_052517.1, read as the reverse complement.
GAAGTAATGAAACATCGGTTCATGGTTCGATTCACATGGTGAAAGTGGCATTCTTACCTGGAACTTGGTGAATTCGTCAGCTCTCAACTCCTCCCGGGCCAAAATCAACCTGACCACGTGCTGAGGGAGCAGAGTGAACGATCCCAGGTTCAGCACCTCGTTACCATGCTCATCTACGAATTCCAATACCTGAAAAACGAATTATCAAATTTCAAAAGAGTTAATTATCAAATTTCAATAATTTACCAGGTAAATATTTGTACATAGTTCACAAAATGACCTTCAGATAGCGCTTGTCAGGCCCAAGTAGTGTCTTCTTCAAGGTCTCTTGTTTGTTTGTTTGTTTTTAAAGCTTCCCAGAGACTCTAATCAGAGTATAGGAATTGTCAAAAATTTATAATACATACAGTATTACAAAAAAAGAAGAAAAAAAATCACACAAAGGAACCCTCTCTACACACAAACTCTTCTGTGGTATAGAATACTCCAAGCATCAAAAAACTTTTTAATTCCTTCTCAAAAACATCGACATCTTCACAATTTTTCAAGTGAGTAGGAAGCTTTCTAATAAATTTAAGGCCCATATATGTAGGTTTTTTCTCAAAAAGAGCTGTTCTGTGATACAGTGAAGCAAAGTCTCCTCTATTTCTAGTATTGTATCCATGCGAATCAGCATTTCTAGTCATTGTCTGTCTTCTAACATGCATAATCACCTCATAGATATAAATAGAGGGAACGGTTAGTATGCCTAATTCTTTAAAGTGGTTCACACTTCTTCACACTTAGCTACACTAAGCTGAAATAGGTCTTCGAAAGATGTAGGCTGCACTCACACTTAGGCGACTCAGGTAGAGAAGAGACTGGACTCTAGTGGAGAGCATGTGTTTCCAAATGGTGACACTCAGACCAGTCGATTCTAGTCTCCGCGACGTCACCATTTCAAAACACATGATCTCCACTAGAGTCCAGGCTCTTCTCCACCTGAGTCGCCTAAGGTTAGGTTAGGTTAGGTTAGGTTAGGTTAGGTTAGGTTAGGTAAGGTTAGGTTAGAGTTGAGCCTATCTCTACAAGTGAAAACCAGGCTTCAATGTGTTACACACTTAGCGATGTGTTACCTTTTGCACTAGGGACTTAGTACACTTGTACTGTATGTAGCGTTCGGCCGAGGCAAGCAGGGCACACACAGTGTCCACATTGATGCAGCACTGCACGAAACCGGCGCACGCATGCCTCAGTGCGTCCAGCCCATAATAGTCGGCTGCGTTCATCACACCTGCACAAACAAACATTCATTACATTGAATTATCCAACATAGATAATCTGTAATATAATAAAGGAAGGAGCTGGCTTCTACACGTAGGGGATAGGAAATCCACGAATGATGCATCATCAACATGCATAGTGTTTCGTTTTGCTGTGTTGAATAAAGAAAATATTCTATAAATTCTATATCTCACCTAACAGAGTCCTGGGTTGTAGCGTGACACACCCTGTATGAATGTACTCAATCAGCTGGCGAAACACGTCAGGCTCAAACTCCTCCACAATCAGTGTGAAATGCTGGTTGGAGCTCGGCTGAAACATTACAAGCAACAATCACTAGTAGTTCGGAACACACCTAATTTAGTTTAGTTTCCAAACATATAAACAGAAATTGCTCGTTTAATAGTATAGGATATTGTCGGTATACCAATTGCTATAGTGAGGTCCACGTTATAATGGCAGCACCTGATTAACATTGGTGTTGCTATCCTTGTCTATCATTCCACAAAGCAGATAGCGCTATCCCTGCCAGCTTTGCACTGTTACCAAAATTAAAAAATACCAATATTTAATCTCAATTATTATGAAAATTCATTATTAAATCATGGAGAGTTATACTGTATTATGCAGTAAATACAACACTATTTCCCAATTCAAATTAAATGTTTTTATTGATTGATACAATAAGTACATCGTCAAAATGATAGAGAGAGAAAAAATGAGGTAACCTTGTGCTATTCCTCTCCCAAATTTAGATAAGGTTACACATAGTCCGAAATAGGTTAAGTCTTGTAGTTGTTAACTTCACAAAATCTGAAAGATTTGCATTTTTCATGAAATCCATGGATTTTTGCAAAAATGGTGAATAGTTGAAATCACTCAAACTGTCAGGAATGATAGTACTTGACGAGAGCAACAATAATATGTCATCACATTGGCCAAATTCTCTCCTATTCTTGAGTTATAAGCATTTGAAGATGAGTGATTTCTCTGATCTGAGAGTGGAGGTGAGATTCTATGTTTGAGTGAATAACTCGGCCTGTATTGTAGCGAAACGTCGCATATTATAGCACAACACTTGTTAGGTCAACCTCTATCCATAGCCCCAATATCAAACAAATCTGGGAGATTTGAATTTTTCATGATATTCATGGATTTTTGTCAAAAAAGTTCAATTAAAATCATTTAATCATAAATTAACATATTCATTAATGGAACAAAACTATTCACCGTTAACTGAAGTAATATTCATATGAAAAATCTTAATTTAGAAATAATTATTTCAAAAAATGCATTAAAAAGTTATAGAGAACAACGATTAAGAAAGAACAAACTGAAAAAATAGAGAATAAAAACGATTTTGATCTTGTAAAGTATGATAGATAAAAAACAATCCTAACATACTTTCAGTATGAACAAATATTGGATAGTGCAAAAATTTAAAAAGATATTCGCCCGATTGCACAAAAGCCGGTTAAATTATAACCGTGATAAATTTCACGAGAGCCAATCACAAAAGGCCTTTCTGATAAGACCGCTTCTCAGAGTGGTTTTCTCATGGAATTAATCACGATTAAAATTTAACCGGCTTTTGTGCAACCGTCATTGAATGTTTAAATAAATTCATACAAAGTAAAGCGACCACATCACATATACAATAAAAACTACAAGATTCGTTGAAGCTTCAAGGCGGGTTCTCACATAGCATTATCACTGAACGTGTTCAGTTTTATAATTCCAATGAGTTGTAATGGGACTATTCATATACGCTCGGTCGGGCTCAGTGAGAATAGTCCCATAAGAAATAATAGGAATCATATTTTCACAGCGAACGTGTTCAGTTTTATAATTCCAATGAGTTGAAATGGGACTATTCATATACGCTCGTTCGGGCTCAGTGAGAATAGTCCCATAAGAAATAAAAGGAATCATATTTTCACAGAGAACGTTTTCAGTTTTATAATTTCCGTTAATTCTAATGGGACTATTCATACTCGCTCGGTCGGGCTGAGTGTGAATAGCCCCATAAGAAATAAAAGGAATCATATTTTCTCTCACTGCGACTCTGATACTGTTAAGTGAGAATCTGCTGCCTTCAGAGTGGAATACAAACTAAAGAGAAAAGGTAGCATGAAAAGATATTCCATAGTATAGGGCGTTTATGTTCAAAATTTCAAGCCGATTACTGTCTATGATTAATGTGTTGTTGGGAGTGTAAGAGTGTAAAAAGGGCACAGTATGAGAGACTACCAGCGTCACATAGCTTCACCAAAAACAACTACTAGGACTATCGGCTTCAGTTAACACTCACATTTGCAACATAGACACCCTATACACTGTCTACTAATAGTGTGTTGTTGGGAGTGTAAGAGTGAATAACTCGGCCTGTATTGTAGCGAAACGTCGCATATTATAGCACAACACTTGTTAGGTCAACCTCTATCCATAGCCCCAATATCAAACAAATCTGGGAGATTTGAATTTTTCATGATATTCATGGATTTTTGTCAAAAAAGTTCAATTAAAATCATTAATCATAAATTAACATATTCATTAATGGAACAAAACTATTCACCGTTAACTGAAGTAATATTCATATGAAAAATCTTAATTTAGAAATGATTATTTCAAAAAATGCATTAAAAAGTTATAGAGAATATTACGAGAACATTGATTAAGAAAGAACAAACTGAAAAAATTGAGAATAAGAACGATTTTGATCTTGTAAAGTATGATAGACAAAAAACAATCCTAACATACTTTCAGTATGAACAAATATTGGATAGTGCAAAAATTTAAAAAGATATTCGCCCGATTGCACAAAAGCCGGTTAAATTATAACCGTGATAAATTCACGAGAGCCAATCACAAAAGGCCTTTCTGATAAGAACGCTTCTCAGATTGGTTTTCTCATGGAATTAATCACGATTAAAATTTAACCGGCTTTTGTGCAACCGGCATTGAATGTTTAAATAAATTCATACAAAGTAAAGCGACCACATCACATATAGAATAAAAACTACAAGATTCGTTGAAGCTTCAAGGCGGGTTCTCACATAGCAGTATCACTGAACGTGTTCAGTTTTATAATTCCAATGAGTTGTAATGGGACTATTCATATACGCTCGGTCGGGCTCAGTGAGAATAGTCCCATAAGAAATAATAGGAATCATATTTTCACAGCGAACGTGTTCAGTTTTATAATTCCAATGAGTTGAAATGGGACTATTCATATACGCTCGGTCGGGCTCAGTGAGAATAGTCCCATAAGAAATAATAGGAATCATATTTTCACAGCGAACGTGTTCAGTTTTATAATTTCCGTTATTTCTAATGGGACTATTCATACTCGCTCGGTCGGGCTGAGTGTGAATAGCCCCATAAGAAATAAAAGGAATCATATTTTCTCTCACTGCGACTCTGATACTGTTAAGTGAGAATCTGCTGCCTTCAGAGTGGAATACAAACTAAAGAGAAAAGGTAGCATGAAAAGATATTCCATAGTATAGGGCGTTTATGTTCAAAATTTCAAGCCGATTACTGTCTATGATTAATGTGTTGTTGGGAGTGTAAGAGTGTAAAAAGGGCACAGTATGAGAGACTACCAGCGTCACATAGCTTCACCAAAAACAACTACTAGGACTATCGGCTTCAGTTAACACTCACATTTGCAACATAGACACCCTATACACTGTCTACTAATAGTGTGTTGTTGGGAGTGTAAGAGTGTAAGAGGGCACAGTATGAGAGACTACCAGCGTCACATAGCTTCACAAAAACAACTACTAGGACTATCGGCTTCAGTTAACACTCACATTTGCAACATAGACACCCTATACACTGTCTATATTAGTGTGTTGTTGGGAGTGTAAGAGTGTAGAAGGGCACAGTATGAGAGACTACCAGCGTCACATAGCTTCACCAAAAACAACTACTAGGACTATCGGCTTCAGTTAACACTCACATTTGCAACATAGACACCCTATACACTGTCTACTAATAGTGTGTTGTTGGGAGTGTAAGAGTGTAAGAAGGGCACAGTATGAGAGACTACCAGCGTCACATAGCTTCACCAAAAACAACTACTAGGACTATCGGCTTCAGTTAACACTCACATTTGCAACATAGACACCCTATACACTGTCTATTATTAGTGTGTTGTTGGGAGTGTAAGAGTGTAAGAAGGGCACAGTATGAGAGACTACCAGCGTCACATAGCTCACCAAAAACAACTACTAGGACTATCGGCTTCAGTTAACACTCACATTTGCAACATAGACACCCTATACACTGTCTATATTAGTGTGTTGTGGGAGTGTAAGAGTGTAAGAAGGGCACAGTATGAGAGACTACCAGCGTCACATAGCTTCACCAAAAACAACTACTAGGACTATCGGCTTCAGTTAACACTCACATTGCAACATAGACACCCTATACACTGTCTATTATTAGTGTGTTGTTGGGAGTGTAAGAGTGTAAGAAGGGCACAGTATGAGAGACTACCAGCGTCACATAGCTTCACCAAAAACAACTACTAGGACTATCGGCTTCAGTTAACACTCACATTTGCAACATAGACACCCTATACACTGTCTATTATTAGTGCCTATACACTGTCTATGATTAGTGTGTTGTTGGGAGTGTAAGAGTGTAAGAATATTAGTGTGTTGTTGGGAGTGTAAGAGTGTAAGAAGGGCACAGTATGAGAGACTACCAGCGTCACATAGCTTCACCAAAAACACTACTAGGACTATCGGCTTCAGTTAACACTCACATTTGCAACATAGACACCCTATACACTGTCTATTATTAGTGTGTTGTTGGGAGTGTAAGAGTGTAAGAAGGGCACAGTATGAGAGACTACCAGCGTCACATAGCTTCACCAAAAACAACTACTAGGACTATCGGCTTCAGTTAACACTCACATTTGCAACATAGACACCCTATACACTGTCTATATTAGTGTGTTGTTGGAGTGTAAGAGTGTAAGAAGGGCACAGTATGAGAGACTACCAGCGTCACATAGCTTCACCAAAAACAACTACTAGGACTATCGGCTTCAGTTAACACTCACATTTGCAACATAGACACCCTATACACTGTCTATTATTAGTGTGTTGTTGGGAGTGTAAGAGTGTAAGAAGGGCACAGTATGAGAGACTACCAGCGTCACATAGCTTCACCAAAAACAACTACTAGGACTATCGGCTTCAGTAACACTCACATTTGCAACATAGACACCCTATACACTGTCTATGATTAGTGTGTTGTTGGGAGTGTAAGAGTGTAAGAAGGGCACAGTATGAGAGACTACCAGCGTCACATAGCTTCACCAAAAACAACTACTAGGACTATCGGCTTCAGTTAACACTCACATTTGCAACATAGACACCCTATACACTGTCTATTATTAGTGTGTTGTGGGAGTGTAAGAGTGTAAGAAGGGTACAGTATGAGAGACTACCAGCGTCACATAGCTTCACCAAAAACAACTACTAGGACTATCGGCTTCAGTTAACACTCACATTTGCAACATAGACACCCTATACACTGTCTATTATTATTGCAACATAGACACCCTATACACTGTCTATTATTAGTGTGTTGTGGGAGTGTAAGAGTGTAAGAAGGGCACAGTATGAGAGACTACCAGCGTCACATAGCTTCACCAAAAACAACTACTAGACTATCGGCTTCAGTTAACACTCACATTTGCAACATAGACACCCTATACACTGTCTATTATTAGTGTGTTGTTGGGAGTGTAAGAGTGTAAGAAGGGCACAGTATGAGAGACTACCAGCGTCACATAGCTTCACCAAAAACAACTACTAGGACTATCGGCTTCAGTTAACACTCACATTTGCAACATAGACACCCTATACACTGTCTATTATAGTGTGTTGTTGGGAGTGTAAGAAGGGCACAGTATGAGAGACTACCAGCGTCACATAGCTTCACCAAAAACAACTACTAGGACTATCGCTTCAGTTAACACTCACATTTGCAACATAGACACCCTATACACTGTCTATTATTAGTGTGTTGTTGGGAGTGTAAGAGTGTAAGAAGGGCACAGTATGAGAGACTACCAGCGTCACATAGCTTCACCAAAAACAACTACTAGACTATCGGCTTCAGTTAACACTCACATTTGCAACATAGACACCCTATACACTGTCTATTATTAGTGTGTTGTGGGAGTGTAAGAGTGTAAGAAGGGCACAGTATGAGAGACTACCAGCGTCACATAGCTTCACCAAAAACAACTACTAGGACTATCGGCTTCAGTTAACACTCACATTTGCAACATAGACACCCTATACACTGTCTATATTAGTGTGTTGTTGGGAGTGTAAGAGTGTAGAAGGGCACAGTATGAGAGACTACCAGCGTCACATAGCTTCACCAAAAACAACTACTAGGACTATCGGCTTCAGTTAACACTCACATTTGCAACATAGACACCCTATACACTGTCTATTATTAGTGGTTGTTGGGAGTGTAAGAGTGTAAGAAGGGCACAGTATGAGAGACTACCAGCGTCACATAGCTTCACCAAAAAAACTACTAGGACTATCGGCTTCAGTAACACTCACATTGCAACATAGACACCCTATACACTGTCTATTATTAGTGGTTGTTGGGAGTGTAAGAGTGTAAGAAGGGCACAGTATGAGAGACTACCAGCGTCACATAGCTTCACCAAAAACAACTACTAGGACTATCGGCTTCAGTTAACACTCACATTTGCAACATAGACACCCTATACACTGTCTATATTAGTGTGTTGTTGGAGTGTAAGAGTGTAAGAAGGGCACAGTATGAGGACTACCAGCGTCACATAGCTTCACCAAAAACAACTACTAGGACTATCGGCTTCAGTTAACACTCACATTTGCAACATAGACACCCTATACACTGTCTATTATTAGTGTGTGTTGGGAGTGTAAGAGTGTAAGAAGGGCACAGTATGAGAGACTACCAGCGTCACATAGCTTCACCAAAAACACTACTAGGACTATCGGCTTCAGTTAACACTCACATTTGCAACATAGACACCCTATACACTGTCTATTATTAGTGTGTTGTTGGGAGTGTAAGAGTGTAAGAAGGGCACAGTATGAGAGACTACCAGCGTCACATAGCTTCACCAAAAACACTACTAGGACTATCGGCTTCAGTTAACACTCACATTTGCAACATAGACACCCTATACACTGTCTATTATTAGTGTGTGTTGGGAGTGTAAGAGTGTAAGAAGGGCACAGTATGAGAGACTACCAGCGTCACATAGCTTCACCAAAAACAACTACTAGGACTATCGGCTTCAGTAACACTCACATTTGCAACATAGACACCCTATACACTGTCTATTATTAGTGTGTGTTGGGAGTGTAAGAGTGTAAGAAGGGCACAGTATGAGAGACTACCAGCGTCACATAGCTTCACCAAAAACAACTACTAGGACTATCGCTTCAGTTAACACTCACATTTGCACATAGACACCCTATACACTGTCTATTATTAGTGTGTTGTTGGGAGTGTAAGAGTGTAAGAAGGGCACAGTATGAGAGACTACCAGCGTCACATAGCTTCACCAAAAACAACTACTAGGACTATCGGCTTCAGTTAACACTCACATTTGCAACATAGACACCCTATACACTGTCTATTATTAGTGTGTTGTTGGGAGTGTAAGAGTGTAAGAGGGCACAGTATGAGAGACTACCAGCGTCACATAGCTTCACCAAAAAAACTACTAGGACTATCGGCTTCAGTTAACACTCACATTTGCAACATAGACACCCTATACACTGTCTATTATTAGTGTGTTGTTGGGAGTGTAGAGTGTAAGAAGGGCACAGTATGAGAGACTACCAGCGTCACATAGCTTCACCAAAAACAACTACTAGGACTATCGGCTTCAGTAACACTCACATTTGCAACATAGACACCCTATACACTGTCTATTATTAGTGGTTGTTGGGAGTGTAAGAGTGTAGAAGGGCACAGTATGAGAGACTACCAGCGTCACATAGCTTCACAAAAACAACTACTAGGACTATCGGCTTCAGTTAACACTCACATTTGCAACATAGACCCCTATACACTGTCTATTATTAGTGTGTTGTTGGGAGTGTAAGAGTGTAAGAAGGGACAGTATGAGAGACTACCAGCGTCACATAGCTTCACCAAAAACAACTACTAGGACTATCGGCTTCAGTTAACACTCACATTTGCAACATAGACACCTATACACTGTCTATTATTAGTGTGTTGTGGGAGTGTAAGAGTGTAAGAAGGGCACAGTATGAGAGACTACCAGCGTCACATAGCTTCACCAAAAACAACTACTAGGACTATCGGCTTCAGTAACACTCACATTTGCAACATAGACACCCTATACACTGTCTATTATTAGTGTGTTGTTGGGAGTGTAAGAGTGTAAGAAGGGCACAGTATGAGAGACTACCAGCGTCACATAGCTTCACCAAAAACAACTACTAGGACTATCGGCTTCAGTTAACACTCACATTTGCAACATAGACACCCTATACACTGTCTATTATTAGTGTGTTGTTGGAGTGTAAGAGTGTAAGAAGGGCACAGTATGAGAGACTACCAGCGTCACATAGCTTCACCAAAAACAACTACTAGGACTATCGGCTTCAGTTAACACTCACATTTGCAACATAGACACCCTATACACTGTCTATTATTAGTGTGTTGTTGGGAGTGTAAGAATGTAAGAAGGGCACAGTATGAGAGACTACCAGCGTCACATAGCTTCACCAAAAACAACTACTAGGACTATCGGCTTCAGTTAACACTCACATTTGCAACATACACACCCTATACACTGTCTATTATTAGTGTGTTGTTGGGAGTGTAAGAATGTAAGAAGGGCACAGTATGAGAGACTACCAGCGTCACATAGCTTCACCAAAAACAACTACTAGGACTATCGGCTTCAGTTAACACTCACATTTGCAACATACACCACCCTATACACTGTCTATTATTAGTGTGTTGTTGGGAGTGTAAGAGTGTAAGAAGGGCACAGTATGAGAGACTACCAGCGTCACATAGCTTCACCAAAAACAACTACTAGGACTATCGGCTTCAGTTAACACTCACATTGCAACATAGACACCTATACACTGTCTATTATTAGTGTGTTGTTGGGAGTGTAAGAATGTAAGAAGGGCACAGTATGAGAGACTACCAGCGTCACTTAGCTTCACCAAAAACAACTACTAGGACTATCGGCTTCAGTTAACACTCACATTTGCAACATACACACCCTATACACTGTCTATTATTAGTGTGTTGTTGGGAGTGTAAAGGTGGCGGTTCGCGCCGCGACAGAGACAGGAGACCGAGACAGGAGACTGAGACCAGCGACCGCGACAAGTGTCTCGGTCTCTTCGGCATGTACTGTAGGTCGAGACTGAGACCGAAGATCGCGACATCGCGACAAGTGTCATCAAGCAAACGCTCAGTTCAAGAGAGTCTGTCGATGAAGTCAGTGGTGTTTTGTGTCGTGATGGAAAATCTAGTAATGAAGCTACTATTGGAGGAAGGAGAAGACGATGATTTGCTCTTATATTATTATTACAAATACAAAACTCGATATTAGAGTAAAATTAACCAATTACTTCACGTCACAGCAAGGAGCAGTAGACTGGCAAGAACATCATGTCACACGGCTTGTTTGAACTGATTCCACACCACCTTTTCATTCCTGTTATATGTTTCCTTCCAAATATCAATTTTTGCAAAATAAATAAAATAAGAATGACTCACTGTTTTATTTATACTTTCAGCTATGCTTTCCAAATATTGTCCTTCAAATGTTCGTCTCTGTAGGAGTCTAGTTGTTGCATTGTATAGCGGAGGGTGCTGCCTGATTAGTTCAATCAGATTCTCACAGTCTTCGTCAGAAAACACTATTTTTAAACACTAAACACGTGTGCTTTTACGAGCGCGACGGAGACACTACTGGTCCGAAGCAGCGACCGTCTCGCTGTCTCCTGTCTCGCGTTTCGGTCTCCTGTCTCTGTCTCGCTCGCGAACTGTCGCGTATACATTGACTAATGTCAAGTGACGGTCGCGGTCGCTGGTCTCAGTCTCCTGTCTCGGTCTCCTGTCTCTGTCGCGGCGCGAACCGCTACCTTAAGAGTGTAAGAAGGGCACAGTATGAGAGACTACCAGCGTCACATAGCTTCACCAAAAACAACTACTAGGACTATCGGCTTCAGTTAACACTCACATTTGCAACATAGACACCCTATACACTGTCTATTATTAGTGTGTTGTTGGGAGTGTAAGAGTGTAAGAAGGGCACAGTATGAGAGACTACCAGCGTCACATAGCTTCACCAAAAACAACTACTAGGACAATCGGCTTCAGTTAACACTCACATTTGCAACATAGACACCCTATACACTGTCTATTATTAGTGTGTTGTTGGGTGTGTAAGAGTGTAAGAAGGGCACAGTATGAGAGACTACCAGCGTCACATAGCTTCACCAAAAACAACTACTAGGACTATCGGCTTCAGTTAACACTCACATTTGCAACATAAACGCCCTATACCATGGCATATCACCATAAATGATACAGTATCAACACAATATGATACAGTATCAATTCAACTTGATACACAACACCATAATTTGATACAAAACTTACAAACTTTTCAACTGAATTCTACAAACCTACTTGGACTATCGGCTTCAGTTAACACTCACATTTGCAACATAGACACCCTATACACTGTCTATTATTAGTGTGTTGTTGGGAGTGTAAGAGTGTAAGAAGGGCACAGTATGAGAGACTACCAGCGTCACATAGCTTCACCAAAAACAACTACTAGGACTATCGGCTTCAGTTATCACTCACATTTGCAACATAAACGCCCTATACCATGGCATATCACCATAAATGATACAGTATCAACACAATATGATACAGTATCAACTCAACTTGATACACAACACCATAATTTGATACAAAACTTACAAACTTTTCGACTGAATTCTACAAACCTACTTGGACTATCGGCTTCAGTTAACAGTCACATTTGCAACATAAATGAACTATACCATGGGATATCACCATAAATGATACAGTTTCAACACAATATGATACAGTATCAACACAATATGATACAGTATCAACACAATATACCATGGCATATCTTCTCGTGCTATCTTTTCTCTATGGTAGAACATTGAAACACATGCTACAAATTGAAATCGATTGATGCATTCTTTTAGAATGGGATGCAGAATAAAATGCATTCGAGAGCAAGCATGCAACTGCATTATTATGCAATATTATGCATCGATTAAAGAGTGCGAGAGCGGTCAAACAGACAGCGGTCAGCGATCAAAACGGTCTTAGGAAAATATAGATATATTTATACTATAATAAAGAAAGAACTGGCTTATACACGTAGGGGATAGGAAATTCACGAATGACGCATCATCACATCTCAACTACTCAACTCATTAACTTGACATTTTGCATATACATTCTTAGGCTCAACTCACACTGACGCGACTTAGGACAAGAAGAGACTCGATTCTAGTGGAGAGCATGTGTTTTGAAATGGTGACGTCGCGGAGACTAGAATCGACTGGTCTGAGTGTCACCATTTACAAACACATGCTCTCCACTAGAGTCCAGTCTCTTCTCCATCTGAGTCGCCTAAGTGTCAGTTGAGCCTTAGATATCTATAATAAAATAAAGGATAGAATCGGCTTATACACGTAGGGGATAGGAAATTCACGAATGACGCATCATCACGTCTCAACTACTCAACTCATTAACTTGACATTTTGCATATACATTCTTAATCAACCGAGGATGGTTATAGACCTATTTGAGATTCTCAAAGATCTCAGTAGGTCAAGACCCTTGCGGAGTACGGGTTACCTGCTAGTAATATAATACATCTGTATTCCCTCAAGACCGCTGGTACGCCTGAACGCTCCCTGTGTGTACACACCCCAATTTAAAAAAAAATTTAGAAGGAAAACATCACTAAAAATTATAACACATAAATTTAGAGGAAAAAGAAGCAGCACTGTGAGCTGAATACAAGCAAATCATTATGAAAATACAAGAAGTTTTAAAAGTGTTTAAGAAATTGTGCACTAAAATGCTTTATTGTTCGGAAATATTTTCCCTGTTAAAAAGTAGCCGAACATTAACCAAATAGAGATTTCAATTGAGATAGGAAACATTTAGATTTAAATAACAGTTAAAGCCAACTATAGTGCAATAGAGATATAGAGCCGGTCGCACAAAAGCCGGTTGAATTTTAATAGTGATTAATTCTCCACAAGAATCAATCAGGGAAGCCGTCGTTTCAATAAAGCTTTCTCTGAGTGGTTTTTGTGAAATTAATCACGGTTAGAATTAATCCGGCTTTTGTGCAACTGGGCCTAAGACACATAGAGAAACGGTAGGCAGAATATCGCATCGCTGAAAATCATACGGTGACGTATAGCCAAACTATACAACACAAACATATTCTGAGATGAAAGCTTTCTGCTATTCAATATTATCAAAACATTTTGAATGATACCAGCATATTGATACTTTGAAGCAAAAACCTAACCCTTGCTATAGTGAGGTCCACGTTATAATGGCAGTGGAGAAAGATAGGAGAACAACGTTGCCGATCCTCTGTCTTGTCAATTGCTTCTGTAGACGGTAGCTGATACAGGTTTATTGAGGTAATATTTTCTGTTCATTCTCGTTCTAAATAATCGATTATATTTTATTAAGCAAGAAATAAAATTTTTCATAATGAATTTTCATAATTAAGATTTTCTCACCAGCGGGCAAGGCTTGATTCCTTTTGCTGGTGATGCCGGATTACCATTGAGAATCTAATTATGATTTTGGTATTATTTATGCTTAATTTTTATTTTAATTATTTTATACTCTTTATTATTAAATTATGTATTTTCTTTTATTATGTTTTGAATATGTATTTATTGTATGGCAAATAAATGATTTGATTTGAAAAAAAAGATGAAATATTTTGTTAATTAACTAGTAGTTCTCTAAACAATAGACCTCGCACTCAGTAAGTTACATTGACCTGTTATGTTTTCTCAAAAATCAATAAATAATTTATCAATTTAAAATGTCTAGAAAAAATCCTAAATAAGCATAGAGCTTTCTGTCCTATCGTACCGTGACGTGTCGTCCCGGAATGTGAGTGTGAGCGCTGTTATCAGGTCTGGCTGCAACCTGTCTACAACGTTGATGGAAAGATACAATTTTCAAGATGTTCGACGTTTTTGAACGGGTAGTATTATAGTCAACTGTCTACTAACGTTGATGGAAAGATACATTTTCAAGATGTACAACGTTTTTGAACGGGTAGTATTATAGTCAACTGTCTACTAACGTTGATGGAAACATACAATTTTCAAGATGTTCGATGTTTTTGAACGGATAGTATTATAGTCCACTAGACAGCTGATTTATGATGAATAATTCTATAGTCTGATTTTTACTCTAATATTGGCGTATGAAGGAGGCTCCTTTCTCTTTTTATATTATCCTTGAAATGCAAAATTTCCAAGAACCTTGTATATACGTCGACGCGCAATTTAAAAAGGAACATACCTGTCAAATTTCATGAAAATCTATCACCGGGTTTTGCCGTAAATGCGCAACGTAAAAACATTGAAACATTAAGAGAAATACCAAACCGTCGACTTGAATCTTAGACCTCACTTCGCTTGGTCAATTATTAATTCTACATTGTTGAAAGACGATCTGGCACCAGAGCAAAGCGAGAAAGAGCGTTATCTGCTTTGTTGAATGATAGACAAGGATAGCAATACCATTGCTAATCAAACACTGCCATTATAACGTGGACCTCACTATAACTGAAGCAAAACCTCTCAGATTTCCTAACTAGGCTTCCAATTTTACCTTTTTTACCTTCAAATTCATCCACTCAAAGTCATGTTTATACTTACACAGTTTAGCTATACGTCAACCTATGACTTTTGGGGATGCGATATTATGATTTTCCAGAGAATCACATAGCACAGATAGACAAAACAAACAGCATAGAGTGCACACAGTGACCATAGAGCACTAGATAACATAGAGTGGCAACTAGACTGTGTTGTTACCTCTTGTATTGGAGCTAACTGTTGAGTATAGCTCCCCTTCTGTTGTAACACACAGAAAAAAAACACCATTTTTCCAATTGAAAACACAAAATGCTCACAATTTTGTGAGTAAATCTATAAAAATGCTACAATTCAATCTCATCTGATTGTGTTTGGAATTTAAAAATTCACAGAGAAATCGTAATCTACCAAATAACTGGGAAAATCCTACAATTCAGTACCGTTTGGAATTTTGAATTCTCCCAAAAATTGTCTACAAACTAGTTGCAAATATAAAATCCTTTAAGTGCCGGTTGCACAAAAGCCGGTTAGATTTTAATCGTGGTTAATTCCTCGGGAACCAATCTTTTCTAAAAAGCCTTCTCTGATTGATTCTCGTGGCAATTAATCGGGATTAAAAGTTAACAGACCTTTGTGCAACCAAGTGTAAGACTATCAAATTCCTCAGGAAAATTGCTGAAATTCAGTCTCATTTGAATTTGAATTCCTCACAAAATTTGTTATCAATCTACAAACGAGTAGTTGGGTAGACAGGCAGGTTGATTTCAAACCGGTAGTTCGGGGGTCCACCTGAAACTGTGAGTGCAGTCTAATATATTAATATAATAAAGGAAAGAGCTGGCTTATACACGTAGGGGATAGGAAATTCACGAATGACGCATCATCACGTCTCAACTACTCAACTGATTAACTTGACATTTTGCATATACATTCTTAATTCACCGAGGATGGTTATAGGCCTATTGTAAATTCTTCAAGATTTCATTACGTCAAGTTTTCGGTTTCTCATGTTTTAAAATAGACCCTTGCGAAGCAAGGATTTCTTACTAGTAAATAACAAATTTTCTGTAAAATATAGATCACCAATATCCCTCTAATTACCCACGCACAAGCCTAGGGTTCAAGGGGGGGCTTCAACGTCAGCAAAAACCATTTTCATAAAAGTTTCTGTAAAATATAGAAAACTCAGCACCTATATCTCTCAAATCAACCACGCACAATCCTAGGGTTTATGGGGGCTTGAACGTCAGAAAAAAAAAACATTTTCATCAAATTTTCTGTAAAATATAGAAAACTCAGCACCAATATCCCTCCAATTACCCACGCACAAGCCTAGGGTTCATGAGGGCTTCATCGTCAGCAAAAAACATTATTATAAAATTTTCTGTGAAATATTAAAAATTCGTCACCAATATCCCTCAAATTACCCACGCACAAGCCTAGGGTTCATGAGGGCTTCATCTTCAGCAAAAAACATTTTCTGTAAAATATAATTGAAAACTCATCACCTACATCTCTCAAATCAACCACGCACAAGCCTAGGGTTAATGTAGGCTTCATCTTCAGCAAAAAACATTTTCTGTAAAATATACAAAACACATCACCAGTATCCCTCTAATTACCCACGCACAAGCCTAGGGTTCATTAGGGCTTCATCGTCAGCAAAAACCATCTCTTCAAACCGCACACGCACACACCAACACAAACCTCACTCACAAAAACGCAACAATTTGTGATATTTAGCCGAATGTGCAGTAAATTTACCTGAGCGGCCGCATTTTGGAGATTTAGCAGCGGTTCACTGCTCCGTTTCAGGAATAGCCGTAGTTTGTTTTCTTTGGGTGGCGGTTCTTTCTTTCGTGACGGACTGGGAGCTTGGTAAAGCATCTTCTGGAACACCCTGTAATTATAATTCAAATTTAATCCAAATTCATGTCATCAAATCAGAAATTGAAATTTATCTCAATCCAGCCATTACAAACGAAATACCTACACATATAAACTAAACTAACAGTGTATCAGAATTTTCTTGTTCAAAATTTTTCGTAATCTATATATAAAAGAGAAATGGCACTCACTCACTGATTGACTGACTGACTAACTCACTCACTCACTCACATAACTAAAAATCTACCGGACCAAAAACGTTCAAATTTGGTAGTTATGTTCAGTTGGCCCTTTAGAGGCGCACTAAGAAATCTTTTGGCAATATTTTGACTCTAAGGGTTGTTTTTAAGGGTTTAAAGTTCGTCTTTTAGCATGTATATTCTTCTCCAATCTCTTAATTATAATTGAAATTTCATATAATACTATAGAACTATAATCTAGATAGAATACCTCTTCGAAACAGTTGTTAACTGGCAACTATATTAATAATTTTGTCAGGTTGGCATTAAGTTGAGTTGACTTTGTTAGGTTGGCACTAAGTTGAAGATTTAAATGCTTTATCGCGGAAAAATTGATTGGGCACTGCTACTTCAATCCTGGAATATTATATTACTAGCAGTCAGGCTCGCTTCGCTCGCCATATCCGTTTAGCCAGCCGTTTAGTCTGGACCCCCGACTAGATTGTCCTAACATATGATAAAAATGCCCAAATGAAAAATGCAGGCGAGCGAAGCGAGCCTGCTGATCTCATTCTTGACGATCCAGTCAGGGGTCCAGGGGGCGGAGCCCCCTGGCAGACGGATATGGCGAGCGAAGCGAGCCAGACGGCTAGTAACTCAATATTTTCAAGTTCTGAGAGTTTATTGAATGTAATCATTCCTATTATATGCGGTTTTTAATCAAATCAAATTCAAAATTTCATTACGTCAAGTTTTCGGTTTCTCATGTTTTTAAAATAGACCCTTGCGAAGCAAGGATTTCTTACTAGTAAACAACAAATTTTCTGTAAAATATAGATCACCAATATCCCTCTAATTACCCACGCACAAGCCTAGGGTTCATGAGGGCTTCATCGTCAGCAAAACCATTTTCATAAAAGTTTCTGTAAAATATAGAAAACTCAGCACCTATATCTCTCAAATCAACCACGCACAATCCTAGGGTTTATGGGGGCTTGAACGTCAGAAAAAAAAAACATTTTCATCAAATTTTCTGTAAAATATAGAAAACTCAGCACCAATATCCCTCCAATTACCCACGCACAAGCCTAGGGTTCATGAGGGCTTCATCGTCAGCAAAAAACATTATTATAAAATTTTCTGTGAAATATTAAAAATTCGTCACCAATATCCCTCAAATTACCCACGCACAAGCCTAGGGTTCATATAGGTTTCATCTTCAGCAAAAAACATTTTCTGTAAAATATAATTGAAAACTCATCACCTACATCTCTCAAATCAACCACGCACAAGCCTAGGGTTAATGTAGGCTTCATCTTCAGCAAAAAACATTTTCTGTAAAATATAGATCACCAATATCCCTCTAATTACCCACGCACAAGCCTAGGGTTCATGAGGGCTTCATCGTCAGCAAAAACCATCTCTTCAACCGCACACGCACACACACCAACACAAACCTCACTCACAAAAACGCAACAATTTGTGATATTTAGCCGAATGTGCAGTAAATTTACCTGAGCGGCCGCATTTTGGAGATTTGCAGGCGGTTCACTGCTCCGTTTCAGGAATAGCCGTAGTTTGTTTTCTTTGGGTGGCGGTTCTTTCTTTCGTGACGGACTGGGAGCTTGGTAAAGCATCTTCTGGAACACCCCTGTAATTATAATTCAAATTTAATCCAAATTCATGTCATCAAATCAGAAATTGAAATTTATCTCAATCCAGCCATTACAAACGAATACCTACACATATAACTAACTAACAGTGTATCGAATTTTCTTGTTCAAAATTTTCGTAATCTATATATAAAAGAGAAATGGCACTCACTCACTGATTGACTGACTGACTAACTCACTCACTCACTCACATAACTAAAAATCTACCGGACCAAAAACGTTCAAATTTGGTAGTTATGTTCAGTTGGCCCTTTAGAGGCGCACTAAGAAATCTTTTGGCAATATTTTGACTCTAAGGGTTGTTTTTAAGGGTTTAAAGTTCGTCTTTTAGCATGTATATTCTTCTTCCAATCTCTTAATTATAATTGAAATTTCCATATAATACTATAGAACTATAATCTAGATAGAATACCTCTTCGAAACAGTTGTTAACTGGCAACTATATTAATAATTTTGTCAGGTTGGCATTAAGTTGAGTTGACTTTGTTAGGTTGGCACTAAGTTGAAGATTTAAATGCATTTATCGCGGAAAAATTGATTGGGCACTGCTACTTCAATCCTGGGAATATTATATTACTAGCAGTCAGGCTCGCTTCGCTCGCCATATCCGTTTAGCCAGCCGTTTAGTCTGGACCCCCGACTAGATTGTCCTAACATATGATAAAAATGCCCAAATGAAAAATGCAGGCGAGCGAAGCGAGCCTGCTGATCTCATTCTTGGACGATCCAGTCAGGGGTCCAGGGGGCGGAGCCCCCTGGCTAGACGGATATGGCGAGCGAAGCGAGCCAGACGGCTAGTAACTCAATATTTTCAAGTTCTGAGAGTTTATTGAATGTAATCATTCCTATTATATGCGGTTTTTAATCAAATCAAATTCAAAATTTCTAGTTTATTTACTTCTGTACTGAGAAGTGGACTCAAATCAATTCAAGTGGACAGCATAACCCATAATTTTTTATCATTCATAACTCTACCTTCATTGTATTATCATTCATCCCATCATCATCACCTAGGCTTAAAATACTTCTAGAAAGTCGCCTTTGTAAAATAATAAAATAAATGCTATAGTAGACAAGGGCCAAGCCACATGGTTCGATAGTCCTAGTAGTTGTTTTTGGTGAAGCTATGTGACGCTGGTAGTCTCTCATACTGTGCCCTTCTTACACTCTTACACTCCCAACAACACACTAATAATAGACAGTGTATAGGGTGTCTATGTTGCAAATGTGAGTGTTTGGGGATGCGATATTATGATTTTCCAGAGAATCACATAGCACAGATAGACAAAACAACAGCATAGAGTGCACACAGTGACCATAGAGCACTAGATAACATAGAGTGGCAACTAGACTGTGTTGTTACCTCTTGTATTGGAGCTAACTGTTGAGTATAGCTCCCCTTCTGTTGTAACACACAGAAAAAAACACACCATTTTTTTCCAATTGAAACACAAATGCTCACAATTTTGTGAGTAATCTCTATAAAAATGCTACAATTCAATCTCATCTGATGTGTTTGGAATTTAAAAATTCTCAGAGAAATCGTAATCTACCAAATACTGGTAAAATCCTACAATTCAGTACCGTTTGGAATTTTGAATTCTCCCAAAAATTGTCTACAAACTAGTTGCAAATATAAATCCTTATCTGAGTAAGTGCCGGTTGCACAAAAGCCGGTTAGATTTTAATCGTGGTTAATTCCTCGGGAACCAATCTTCTAAAAAGCCTTCTCTGATTGATTCTCGAGGCAATTAATCGGGATTAAAAGTTAACAGACCTTTGTGCAACAAGTGTAAGACTATCAAATTCCTCAGGAAAATTGCTGAAATTCAGTCTCATTTGCAACTCTCGCAAAATCTGTAACCAATCTATAAACTGGAAGTTGAAAAAATTCAGTCTCATTTGAATTCCTCACAAAATTTGTTATCAATCTACAAACTATAGTTGGGTAGACAGGCAGGTTGATTTCAAACCGGTAGTTCGGGTCCACCTAAAACTGTGAGTGCAGTCTAATATATTAATATAATAAAGGAAAGAACTGGCTTATACACGTAGGGGATAGGAAATTCACGAATGACGCATCATCACGTCTCAACTACTCAACTGATTAACTTGACATTTTGCATATAGATTCTTAATTCACCGAGGATGGTTATAGGACTATTTTAAACTCTTCAAGATTTCAGTTTGTCAAGTTTTCGGTTTCTCATGTTTTAAAATAGACCCTTGCGAAGCAAGGATTTCTTACTAGTAAACAACAAATTTTCTGTAAAATATAGATCACCAATATCCCTCTAATTAGTATTACCCACGCACAAGCCTAGGGTTCATGGGGCTTTATTGTCAGCAAAAACCATTTTCATGAAAGTTTTCTGTAAAATATAGAAAACTCAGCACCTATATCTCTCTAATCAACCACGCACAATCCTAGGTTCATGGGGCTTGAACGTCAGAAAAAAAACATTTTCATCAAGTTTTCTGTAAAATATAGAAAACTCAGCACCTATATCTCTCTAATCAACCACGCACAAGCCTAGGGTTCATGAGGGCTTCATCGTCAGCAAAAAAATTATTATAAAATTTTCTGTGAAATATTAAAAATTCGTCACCAATATCCCTCAAATTACCCACGCACAGCCTAGGGTTCATGTAGGTTTTCATCTTCGCAAAAAACATTTTCTGTAAATATAATTGAAAACTCATCACCTATATCTCTCAAATCAACCACGCACAAGCCTAGGGTTAATGTAGGCTTCATCTTCAGCAAAAAACATTTTCTGTAAAATATACAAAACACATCACCAGTATCCCTCTAATTACCCACGCACAAGCCTAGGGTTCATTAGGGCTTCATCGTCAGCAAAACCATCTCTTCAAACCGCACACGCGCACACCAACACAAACCTCACTCACAAAAACGCAACAATTTGTGATATTTAGCCGAATGTGCAGTAAATTTACCTGAGCGGCCGCATTTTGGAGATTTAGCAGCGGTTCACTGCTCCGTTTCAGAAATAGCCGTAGTTTGTTTTCTTTGGGTGGCGGTTCTTTCTTTCGTGACGGACTGGGAGCTTGGTAAAGCATCTTCTGGAACACCCTGTAATTATAATTCAAATTTAATCCAAATTCATGTCATCGAATCAGAAATTGGAATTTATCTTAATCCAGCCATACACCAACCCTAACAGCCATTAGTTGTTTTCACACCGATACCTCGCCGACAGGACAGGACAGAATTTATTCTGATGGGCAGTATGGACATAGGAGGCTGTGGTTTGTAGCTGAGCGAGGTCTACTGTTCACAGAACTACTAGTTTGCGGAGGTAATTCATAGTAATTGAATGGTACCTGCTTCTTGCGGCCAGCACAGCCTTGACGGCGCAGACCGGCTCACGCGTGTCGCCGACGAGGAAAGTGGAACATAAACGACCTACAACATGGGATATCTAACTCTTTTTATCTTTTCTCTGTGATATTTTGAAGAAAAGAATTGGCTTATGTACACACATACTGGGCACATGTACGAGATAGCAATTGTCGTATCATCATGTCGGATGCCGCATTCACATGTTGGCCCAATGAAGGCCAATGTCGACCAGCGCCAGTGTGTGGATACCTGACCTTTACAAGGCTGGGCCAGGCATCAACTACTGAACTGATTAACTTGCAATTTAGCATAAAAGATTGTTGACCGAGCGAAGTGAGGTCTAATATTCAAGTCGACGGTTTGGCATTTCTCTTAATGTTTCAATGTTTATATGTTGCGCATTTACGGCGAAACGCGGTAATAGATTTTCATGAAATTTGACAGGTATGTTCCTTTTTTAATCTCGCGTCGCCGTATATACAAGGTTTTTGGAAATTTTGCATTTCAAGGATAATATAAGAGGAAAAAGGAGCCTCCTTCATACGCCAATATTAGAGTAAATGTCAGACTATAGAATTATTCATCATAAGTCAGCTAACAAGTGATTACACAGATGTGTGGAGAAGGCAGTATTGCTGTATTTCCATAACGTCTATAGTTTCATTCAGGTACTTGTGGATGAGAATACTGCGTGAGGTCTACTGTTCATAGAACTACTAGTTGGTTTACGGAGGTAATTCATTGACCGAAGCGAAGCTGAGGTCTTGTTTCGACTCGATCGGCGTTTGTCTGTTTGTTTATACCGCAGTTACAGTCACAGTTATTGTCCGATTTTGATGAAATTTGGTATACAAGTACTTTGAAACAATGCGCGTCGACGTATATAAAAGTTTTTTTTGAAATTTTTTCATTTTAAGGATGATACAAAAAGAAAAGGAGTCTCCTTCGAACGCCAATATTACCGTGAAAATCAGACTATAGAATAATCATCATAAATCAGTTGTCGAGTGGATTATAATTGCATGCAATGACGCATGCCACTAATAATTGGAGGTAACATGGTATTTTCTCTCGACCTTTCTCTGCTTTCAACTCGGGCTGACCTGTTGCCAGTATGTCTTGAAGGAGATTAGCTTTTGATGTTAGCATTTTTGATACACCAACCCTAACAGCCATTAGTTGTTTTCACACCGATATCTCGCCGACAGGACAGGACAGAGTTTATTCTGATGGGCAGTATGGACATAGGAGGCTGTGGTTTGTAGCTGAGCGAGGTCTACTGTTCACAGAACTACTAGTTTGCGGAGGTAATTCATAGTAATTAGAGATAAATTGAATGGTACCTGCTTCTTGCGGCCAGCACAGCCTTGACGGCGCAGACCGGCTCACGCGTGTCGCCGACGAGGAAAGTGACGTCACACAGCTCAGGCATCGACGCCAGAAACTTCATGTCCTCGGCGAGGCCTGTCTTGTTCTCGAATGTGGACAGGTCAGGCTCCAAGTCCACCAAGGCACCAGCGCCCCCCTCGGCTCCACCCCCGCCTAGGGTCACCAGGGCGGTGGCTCCGGCACCCACGCAGCTCACCGATGGTTGCACTTCGGGCATACTCGATCAAATCAACTGCAATGGAAAACTCAACTGAATTAGTGTAGGCCTACTCCAGTGAAAGTTGATTGATTGATTGATTGAGTACTTTATTTATGTAGATTACAATATATACTGGCTTATACACTTATATACAATAGCTTATATATACACTTATATACAATTAGTTGAAGCAAAGAGAAAATAATAATAATAATAATATCGTGTGACCTGACTGGCTCAGGTCTGGTGTCGGAGTTTTCAGGTCGCAACTGATCAATTTCAGGGCCTCTGACATCACCTAACGACTGCTTTCCAGGCAGCCGGGACCGACGACTTAACGTGTCCATCCGAAACACGGGAGTGTCCCGAGATAAATATCTAAAGAGAAGAGATAGCATGAGAAGATATCCCATGGTTTGTACAATTCATTCGAAGCTTGCAAGTTTTGTATCAAATTATGGTGTTGTGTATCAAGTTGAGATGATACTGTATCATATATATAACAGATAGCATGAGAAGATATCCCATGGTTTGTAGAATTCATTCGAAGCTTGGAAGTTTTGTATCAAATTATGGTGTTGCGTATCAAGTTACTTATAGTAACTTGTTTAATAATCATTCAGCAAAAGCATTATGCTTTAAGAGGCATGAATTATTAATATTTCTTCAAAATCTCTTTCCTTTCATTAATATTAATTATATCCTACTCTTTATTTTGTTTTAATGTTATAATATTTGCATTTATTTTATCTACACATAGGGTTCTGTTTATTTACTACTTTATTATTAAATGTTCAATTATGAAATGCGTTTGTGCTTTTGAATGTTATTTATTTTTATTGGTTGAATAATGCAGTTATTATTAATTATTATAAGTTGGGATGATACCGTATCATATTGAGTTGATTCTGTATCATTTGTGGTGATATGCCATGGTGTAGGGCGTTTATGTTGCAAATGTGAGTAGTAACTGAAGCCGAAAGTCCTAGTAGTTGTTTTTGGTGAAGCTATGTGACGCTGGTAGTCTCTCATACTGTGCCCTTCTTACACTCTTACACTCCCAACAACACACTAATAATAGACAGTGTATAGGGTGTCTATGTTGCAAATGTGAGTGTTAACTGAAGCCGATAGTCCTAGTAGTTGTTTTTGGTGAAGCTATGTGACGCTGGTAGTCTCTCATACTGTGCCCTTCTTACACTCTTACACTCCCAACAACACACTAATAATAGACAGTGTATAGGGTGTCTATGTTGCAAATGTGAGTGTTAACTGAAGCCGATAGTCCTAGTATTGTTTTTGGTGAAGCTATGTGACGCTGGTAGTCTCTCATACTGTGCCCTTCTTACACTCTTACACTCCCAACCAACACACTAATAATAGACAGTGTATAGGGTTCTATGTTGCAAATGTGAGTGTTAACTGAAGCCGATAGTCCTAGTATTGTTTTTGGTGAAGCTATGTGACGCTGGTAGTCTCTCATACTGTGCCCTTCTTACACTCTTACACTCCCAACAACACACTAATAATAGACAGTGTATAGGGTGTCTATGTTGCAATGTGAGTGTTAACTGAAGCCGATAGTCCTAGTAGTTGTTTTTGGTGAAGCTATGTGACGCTGTAGTCTCTCATACTGTGCCCTTCTTACACTCTTACACTCCCAACAACACACTAATAATAGACAGTGTATAGGGTGTCTATGTTGCAAATGTGAGTGTTAACTGAAGCCGATAGTCCTAGTATTTGTTTTTGGTGAAGCTATGTGACGCTGGTAGTCTCTCATACTGTGCCCTTCTTACACTCTTACACTCCCAACAACACACTAATAATAGACAGTGTATAGGGTGTCTATGTTGCAAATGTGAGTGTTAACTGAAGCCGATAGTCCTAGTAGTTGTTTTTGGTGAAGCTATGTGACGCTGGTAGTCTCTCATACTGTGCCCTTCTTACACTCCCAACAAAACACTAATAATAGAAATTTTTCGACAGTAATCGACTTGAGTTGACCAAAAATCGGCTTGAAATTTGGACCATAACCGACCTTTACCATGGGATATCTTCTCATGCTATTTTTTCACTATGGTTGGAGTTTTGTATTAGTCTACTATAAAAGTTTTGTATTACCTATATAAAGGAAAGAACTGGCTTGTACATGTAAGGGATAGGAAATTCACGAATGACGCATCATCACGTCTCAACTACCTAACTGATTAACTTGACATTTGGATATAGATTCTTAATTATCCAAAGATGTTTATAGACCCATTTGAATTCTTCAAAATTTTATTACGTCTAGTTTTCAGTTTGTCAAGTTTTTAAATAGACTCACGGTCACATGCTAAAGGGTCAATAATTGTAGGCTAATGACTGGACTCTAACATCTGGTTGAATATAGTTTAATTCTCATTATTGGCCATTGTTTTCAACTTTATTGGGTTTTCTGATAACACCCCTTCTATAGCTGTAATTCAAGTTATCCCGATATGCCTATTATATTAATTGTTTATTCTTGTTAATGATGTTCAATTATATTTTATCCATCAATAAATTATAATTTTCCATGATTTGATCATAGGCAACAAACGATAAATTGGCCTCAGTGCGGAGCTAAGTGAGGATAGAGCTATCTGCTTTGTCCGATGACAGACAAGGATAGCAACACCAATGTTATCAAATACTGTCATTAAAACGTGGACCTCACTACAGCAAGTTTATAGTAGGGCTATCTTTGATAATCCCCAAAATAATTCCTAAATAGGAGGTCAAAATAGGATTCCCAATCTGTTGATCTACCTTTTAAAATAAAGTGGAAATGGGGGCTCCTATTGTTTCAATTTTGCCCACAGGACTTGTAATATTTCAAATTGTAATAAATTAAGGCAATTATCTTTATATCTATGAAAAAGAACAATAGGCCTATCCAAAACCAATAATTCCTCTTTCAATTTAAAGCCTATCCTAAAATGAATTCAACATAGGCCTACTTGTTAGAATTCTGCTGAATATTTTACAGTTTGGACTCTAACTCACCAGTATTTGTAAATTACCAAACTAGACACAGATTAAACCAACATCCTACAATATTGGAACCAATACAAGCAACAAGTCTGTTTTGTTCAACAGATTCTGCGCGAATATATTGATTTTCCACCCTACACCCACCTGTTAAGCTTACTGATACAAACCCCACATTTAAACAGAGATGGAGATAATACAACATTTGTAAGACAAATAGATTTTACTAAAAATAATTGATAAAATAGACTCACCGTAACTGATTCCGGATCGAGGTAAACTCGAAAGCGTTTCACAACAATATTTCACTTCATCTTGATAAAAAACTGTAAAGCTCACAGGTGAGCTCTTTCAATATTTTGTGGTGATTTTAAATTATTTGTCGTAGTTTCAGCAAAACTTCTGTTGACAGAAAATGTTTTGATAGTAAAAGAATTGGTTCCTTGTACCTAGGTTAGCTAAACACTTTTTCACAATAAAAACGTTTGATAACTTGTGGAGTTTTGGAGAATTACAAGAGTATAAACTGCTACTCAAGGTATTATCAACATCAAGCTCATAATATGAGAGTTTTGTATTGATTTTCAAAGATGAATTTGCCATTGCGCAAGCCTGTTGCTGTTGAAAAGTCAAAACAGAAACAAATAAGGCAGCCATTGTTACTGTTTACAGTTTTTTGAACTACAGACAAGGCCTTCTTCATTGAACGAACCAAACAAAAACTAATATTCTATGAGAAATCATTTGAAAAACTAATAAAATACAATAGACACTGTTTAAAAAATTACTGAAATTACAATTGGGAAAATAAGAGGATGATAAACTGCATAATAATGTATATCTTGAACCGTTTAGAGCTGTTCTCAGCGTATCCCTTCTGAACGCACCCAAAGTGACTGTGCGCTTATACGTAGTGAGAGTCAACCTTCGTGAAATGTCTCTGAATTTACGACGTAACGTACTACTAGCGTATCCATCTGAACGCAAAGCTCTCTGATTGGCCTTGATAAATAATTCGCCTCCATAGTGGAAATAGGAAATGTATACATTCATCATTACACAGCACTTGTCAGGTCAACTATCAAATAAATTTGATGAATTTTGGCCTGATATAAATTTATTTTGGGCTCAAAAAACGCTTGATGAATTTTTAGCCGAAAAATTCAAAATTGCTAGAATGGTCAATATTCAAAATAGCTCAAACTCCCAGGAATTGACAAGAGGAACAACAATATGTCATCAGATTGTCGAAATTCGCTCCTATTCTTTAGCTATAAGCATTTGAAGATGCACGATTTCTCTGATCAATGAGTGTGGGAAAGATTTATATTTATGTTTGAGTGAATAACTCACCCTGTATTGTAGCGAAACGTCTCATATTATAGCACAACACTTGTTAGGTCAACCTCTATCCATAGCCCCAATATCAACCAAATTTGGGAGATTTGCATTTTTCATGGAATCCATGAATAAAATAAAAACATCACGGATTTTTGCAGAAATGGTTGAGAATAAAAATCGCTCAAACTCTAGGGAATAATAGTACTTGACGAGAGACACTTTGATTCTAAAAGAGCATTAAACCTACAAATTTCATACACATTTAATGGCCATTATATTTGATAAGTGTTCTAATATTCAGCCTCAAAGCAGACACATATATTAGCTTTCATCAATTACTACTCATTGTAGCCTGACGGCTAGTATATATATATATATATATATATATATATATATATATATAATATATATATATATACTAGCCGTCAGGCTCGCATCGCTCGCCAAATCCGTCTAGCCAGGGGGCTCCGCCCCCTGACCCCAGACTGGATCGTCCAGGAATGAGATCAGCAGGCTCGCTTCGCTCGCCTGCATTTTTCATTTGGGCATTTTTATCATATGTTAGGACAATCCAGTCGGGGGTCCAGACTAAACGGCTGGCTAAACGGATATGGCGAGCGAAGCGAGCCTGACCGCTAGTAACATAATATTCCCAGGATTGAAGTAGCAGTGCCCAATCAATTTTTCCGCGATAAATGCATTTAAATCTTCAACTTGGAGCCAACCTAACAAAGTCAACTCAACTTAATGCCAACCTGACAAAATTATTAATTTAGTTGCCAGTTAACAACTGTTTCGAAGAGGTACTCTATCTAGATTATAGTTCTATAGTAACATATGATATGGGAATTTCAATTATAATTAAGAGATTGGGAGAAGAAGAATATACATGCTAAAAGACGAACTTTAAACCCTTAAAAACAAACCTTAGAGTTAAAATATTGCCAAAAGATTTCTTAGTGCGCCTCTAAAGGGCCAACTGAACATACCTACCAAATTTGAACGTTTTTGGTCCGGTAGATTTTTAGTTATGCGAGTGAGTGAGTGAGTGAGTGAGTGCCATTTCGCTTTTATATATATAGAAAAGCGAAATGGCACTCACTGACTGACTGACTCACTCACTAGCAGAACTAAAAATCTACCGGACCAAAAACGTTCAAATTTGGTAGGTATGTTCAGTTGGCCCTTCAGAGGCGCACTAAGAAATCTTTTGGCAGTATTTTAACTCCAAGGGTGGTTTTTAAGGATTTAAAGTTCGTCTTTTAGCATGTATGTTCTTCTTATTCTCTCAATTTATAATTGAAAAATGTCCATACCATATGTTAATATAGAACTATAATCTAGAGAGAGTACCTCTTCGAAACAGTTGTTAAGTGGTAACTAAATTAATAATTTTGTCAGGTTGGCATTAAGTTGAGTTGACTTTGTTAGGTTGGCACCAGGTTGAAGATTGAAATGCATTTATCGCGGAAAAATTGATTGGGCACTGCTACTTTAATCAGAGCTATTCCAGGGAATTTTATATTACTAGCCGTCAGGCTTGCTTCGCTCGCCATATCCGTTTAGCCAGACGTTTAGTGTAGACCCCCCACTGGATCGTCCTAACATATGATAAAAATGCTCGAATGAAAAATGCAGGCGAGCGAAGCGAGCCTGCTGATCTCATTCTTGGACGATCCGGT
Source organism: Nilaparvata lugens (assembly GCF_014356525.2). Classification (NCBI taxonomy): domain Eukaryota; kingdom Metazoa; phylum Arthropoda; class Insecta; order Hemiptera; family Delphacidae; genus Nilaparvata; species Nilaparvata lugens. Next base: position 445,582 of record NC_052517.1, on the reverse strand, counting down.
CGGGGGTCCAGGGGGCGGAGCCCCCTGGCTAGACGGATATGGCGAGCGAAGCGAGTCTGACGGCTAGTTAATAATAAACCTGACAAACTGGCGACGTCTATAGGTGTGTGGGTTGAGGAAGTACATTAGCTCTTTGAACAATTTTCGTGCAGTAGACTATAGAAAGAAATTTACATATTTCGCTGATCTCAATCTTGGATGATTCAGTCGGGGGTCCAGGGAGCGGAGCCCCCTGGCTAGACGGATATGGCGAGCGAAGCGAGCCTGACGGCTAGTTGTGAAATAAATTTTCATATCATGCTCATTTCATAATTACATTTATATAATGTCACAACACTTGTTGAGCCAAGAGTTCAAATTCAAAACAAATCTGAAATATTTCTTCTAATTTATCCCATTTGATGTTCAATTTATTTTTCATTTTTTCTCTAAACAAACACAAAAACAGGTTTTTATTAGTGGGGAGAACAGTGTTAGTAACGAATCAAAATGAAAAATATTTTGTAGCAAAATTCATATTTTCTCAACTACATTTCAATAAAATATGGCACATAAATAATTACTATTACAACAAAACTATTTCAATTTGAGCAATTACAAGATTGTATAAAAAATATTGAATACTTACATCATAATTAGAATTTTCTTAATTTTTTCCTCGTTAAGGATTTCTCACTGTTTCATATTTATTTGACAACTCTCATCTATTTATTTTCATTTTGATATCAATTTTTTACAATATTGACGACTCGTCAACATTTCTTCATAGATAATCAACAGTGTTATTAACATTAATCTAAAACAGTTAAACTCCATGAAGTCATAATAGAATTAATATGCATTCATAGTAGAAAGATTTTTTTCATTTTAGATTCTCTATTAACCATAAAATGGATTTTATCATAAAGATATATTTATGTGAATTCCATTAGTTGAGAACCAGCATGATGGTTTGATTTCCGTTATATCCTTTGTATAACGCTTTAAATTCCATTATCCATTTTGTAATGGTTGAGATTCCATTTTCCATCTGTTATTGATTTATATCCAGAGTCAGTTTCTTAAAGTTTTAAATCCTGGCAAACCAAACTGGTATTCCTTGTTGTAAACTGCTCCAAGGGAATTTCCCAGCTGAAACAAAATTTGAAATTGATCAAATATCAGTTGAGAATAATTAAAAAAAAATGACCTCTATCCAAAAACACTTTACACAATAAAAAATATTTTTACAGGCGAATTTTTCCCCGTTGTCTATAGTGAGGTCCACGTTATAATAAAAGTGGAGAAAGATAGGAGAACAACGTTGCCGATCCTCTGTCTTGTCAATGCCTTCTATGGAGGGTTACTGATACCGGTTTATTGATGTAATATTAACTGTTCATTCTAGTTTAAAATAATCAATTATATCTTATCAAGCAAGAAATTATATTTTTCAATGATTTCATAATGAATTTTCATAATTTAGATGAAATATTTTGTTAATTAATCAATTCTACATTGTTAAAAGACGATATGGCAATAGAGCAAAGCGAGAAAGAGATAGCGCTATCAGCTTTGTTGAATGATAGACAAGGATATCAATACCATTGCTAATCAAACACTGCCATTATAACGTGGACCTCACCATATAGCCTTCTGTAGTAGAAGCTCTGCCTTCCATGATGTATAGCTAGTATATCCAAGTATATATCCCAAGTATATAATTATATCCAAGTATATATCCCAAGTATATATATCATGATGTATAGCTAGTATATCCAAGTATATATCCCAAGTATATAATTATATCCAAGTATATATCCCAAGTATATATATCCCAAGTATATATATCCCAGTATATCCAATGTTATATTAATTGTACATATTTATATATTAATCAATCATATTTTTCATTCGTCAGGAAATATATCTTTCAATGATTAGATAGCAATGATTAGATAATTGACCGAACGAAGTGAGGTCTAAGATTCAAGTGGACGGTTTGGCATTTCTCTTAATGTTTATATGTTGCGCATTTACGGCGAAACGCGGTAATAGATTTTCATGACATTTGACAGGTATGTTCCTTTTTTAATTGCGCGTCGACGTGTATACAAGGTTTTTGGAAATTTTGCAAGGATAATATAAAAGGAAAAAGGAGCCTCCTTCATACGTCAATATAGTAAAAATCAGACTATAGAATTATTCATCATAAATCAGCTGACAAGTGATTACACAGATGTGTGGAGAAGCCAGTCTATAGCTGTATTTCCATAAGGTCTGTAGTTTCAATCAGGTACTTGTGGATGAGAATACTGCGTGAGGCCTACTGTTCACAGAACTACTAGTAATTAATAATGAATTGATAATAATTTTCATAATTGAGATGTTTTGTAATTTATTATATCTCTACATGGTCTGACAGACCAAGGTAGAGCTATCAAAGGGATAGAGCTATCTGCTTTGTCGAATGATAGACAAGGATAGCAACACCAATTTTACTTTATAACGTAAATCTCACCATAATCAGTCAGCACTCTCACACTTGTCAAGACAATAATCGATCCTATCAAAAGTATCCGGAACGAGAGTTTAAATTTTCTTGAAGAGAATTCTTTGGCGGAAATATTGTTTTATTTAATCATAGGAAACAAGCATAGTGTATATATACTGGCAATCGGAAGGTCATTAGTGAAATGTTATTGATAAAATTCATCAATTAATAAGGTTTCCAAGAAGAAATACAGTCAAGTCCTCCACTCTTTTAATTATTCACGTTAGGAAATCGATGAAATGATAGGAATGCATGATTCCAATAATCTTTCTCGACCGTTTTCTATAGTAGGATAGCTGTGATTGAAATTGTCCCGGTATAAATCATGATACTAAATTAATCTGTCTATAAATCGATCTGATACTAATAAATAATCTATTCTATGGGTGAGTTCTATTCCATTCAATTCATTATTAAGACACCAATTTAAATACAGATGAAAGCCGGGGACAAGGAGAAGGAAGGAGTTGGTTGGAAGGAGTAGGAAGATAAGGAGTAATAAAGAGTTGAAAATAGGTGGAAGATAGTTTAAGAAGGAAACCGCATAAAGAGTAGGAAGACCAAAACAGAGATGAAAAGAAGAAGAAAAAGAAGAGGAGGAAGAAAAAGAAGAAGAGGAGGAAGAAAAGAGATTGATTGATTGAGTACTTTATCTATGTAGATTACAATATATACTGGCTTATACACTTATATACAATAGCTACCATACAGCAAAATTATAGATGATATTACATAATATAGACTAAGAAAATAATTATTGAACTGTATATGATATGAAAAAGCAATTTGTAATATAATAACTATAGATAATAATCATATTGTTATGCATGTACATAAATTGGCGGAGCTTTGGACATATCAATGTCCATTCTTCGGAAAGAATATTAAAAATATCCTCCCCACTAACTCTCTAGCAAAAAAAAGTACAGGTCCCACCGAGAGAGAGAGAGAGAAAGAGAGAGAGAGAGAGAGAGAGAGAGAGAGAGGAGAGAGAGAGAGAGAAGAGAGAGAGAGAGGGGGGGGAGGAAGAAGAAGAAGAAGAAGAAGAAGAAAAGATGAAGATTATGAAGATGATGATGAGGGAATGAAGAGTTGCTTATTACCGAAATAGGAAGCGGGTCCCGTCCCCTGGAAAGCCAGACTGGTTTGCTCGTCCTCCTGGTGTTGCAGTCTCGATTTGGCCGAATTCCAGCACACTGCCTTATCGGGCCATTCGCATATGTTGCGCACCTGAATTCAATAAACATAAATTATTGATATACGAGTAAAATTAATTAAACTAATATTCGTAATTGGTGCCAAGTACCAATAACTCTGGGTACCAATGTACATGATGGACATGTTAAGGCGTCGGTCTCGGCTGCCTAAAAGCAGTCGTCAGGACATGTGAGAGGCTCTGAAATTGATCAGGTGCGACCTGAAAACTCTGACACCAGACCTGAGCCAGTCAGGTCATCATAGAGAGACAATGTCTTGAGTAGATATTTATTAATTTATTTTTTAGAACAGTCACAAACACGATATTTGGAAAGAGAAACAGGCAATTGCCCAAAACTTCTTCAATTCCTTGATTTTGGCACATAAATAGTCCAAAGTGAGGTTAAGTTTAAAATTTCTGTTTTCAGAGAATACGTATTCGAGATATGACTGATGAATTTTGAATTTCGAAGGGTTGATAAGAGCCGGAAATAACATTAAACAATCCGAAAGTTTCAATAATATTGAAATAAACTTGAAAATTTTGAGCAGAAAAATTAAAACTACTATCACTGTATACTACTGTATAAACTACTATACTATATCCCATTGTATAGGGCGTTTATGTCGCAACTTTTACTGTTATCTCAAGCTGATATTTCACGTAGTTCTTTCCCGTGAAGCTTTATGACGCTGGTAGTATCTCATACTGTGTCGTTCATATACACTCTTACCCGGTCAAAACAGTAAAATTCGACAATAATCAACAGTAATCGGCTTGAGATAACAGTAAAAGTTGCGACATAAACGCCCTATACCATGGGTTATCTACTTCGCTATTGTTTCTCTATGATATTATTATCAATCTTCATTTCATATGATGGAGGTTGTTACATATTATTACCAATCGGCTATGAAGAGATAATATTATAATAAACTATCAAAATATTTCATATAAATTATGGAGTGTCATTACTAAATATTATAAAACGATTCATTTCTTGTTAGTTTTATATATTTGAGATTTATAGTTGAGACCTCGCCATAGGATAAAAACAACAACTTGTGTTATTATAATCAACCGCACGAAAATAGTCAGATGGAAATTGGAACAGATGAGTGCAACGTTGTCAAATAAGAGTTGATCAACGTTATTCACAGCTGATTATAAATTATAATTTATTTTTACTTTCCTTGCCCTATTAGCATATAGGTAAGGAAAGTATTGCTTTCCGAAAAAAATTAAGGTACCCCAATTTCTGAATTTCTATACGTTTCAAGGTCCCCTGAGTCCAAAAAAGTGGTTTTTGGGTATTGGTCTGTATGTGTGTGTGTGTGTGTGTGTGTGTATGTGCGTCTGTGTACACGATATCTCATCTCCCATTCAACGGAATGACTCGAAATTTGGAACTTAAGGTCCTTACAATATAAGGATCCGACACGAACAATTTCGATCGAATGCATTTCAAGATGGCGGCTAAAATGGAGAAAATGTTGTCAAAAACAGGGTTTTTCGCGATTTTCTCGAAAACGGCTCCAACGATTTTGATTAAATTCATACCTAAAATAGTTATTGATAAGCTCTATCAACTGCCACAAGTCCCATATCTGTAAAAATTTCAGGAGCTCCGCCCCATCTATGCAAATTTTGATTTTAGATTCCCAATTATCAGGCTTCAGATACAATTTAAACGAAAAATTTCGAGTGGAAAAGATTGAGCATGAAAATCTCTACAATTAATGTCTAGCAACATTTTCACCTAAAATTGAAAATAATCGTAAGCTCGAAATTCGAGAAAATGTGATTATCCAATTGCAAATTGTTGGCAACTGTTGATTCTATAAATCATTCACTATGGAGAGATAGCAGACCTCGTATGTCTCCAGCGTTATTGTCCTGTCACCAGCTGGCTCAGATCTTTGTTTATAAGTAGACTTGAGATGCGCGAAAACACTAGCGTCAGGTGATCAATTCTCATAACGGCAAGGAAAGTTGTGTGAGTGCGCCACACCAGATTTTTATTTTATTTATTTAAATTTTTACAAGGAAGGATCTGATCGAGAGAGAAAAAATAAGGATACGCCTTGTACTATATTTCTCCCCCAAATTTAGATAACATTTCAAACGTCCGAAAAAGGGTTATGATGTCACTTATTTTCAATTTATTCCATTTTCACTTAAAAACTAAGAATTTTAAATGTTGACGGTTGAAAAATTGATTAATATTTTTATAATACACCTGAAGAATTGACAAATCAAATCAAATGGCTTTATACTCCCAAAATCATAATAAAAATTTATAAAATTTATTTGAACATTTAACAGTGAATACTCTCCACAAAGACTTGAGTCTAACCTACTAGTAGTTCTGTGAACTGTATACCTCACGCAGTTTTCTCAACCACAAGTATCAGGTGTGACCTGTTCACCGGCTTCTCCAGACATCTGTGTAATGCATGCAATGAATAATTCACTTGTCAGCTGATTGATTATGAATCATTCTATAGTCTGATTGATCCTATCTTCAGAGTAGATAATAATATAGACCTAGTGATATAGAAGTATGGAGGAAATTCCTTTCCCTTTCATATTATCCTTCAAGTTCAAAATTTCAAAAATCTGGTGTGGTACACTCACACAACTTTCCTTGCTCATATTTTAAACTACGATCAGACTTCTGTATATGTGTATATATAATTGTTTTCAGAGTACTTTTTCTTTGTGTGAATTGTGAAATTCGATGTTTTTTTAGTCGTAATTTTTTTTAAAGTCGTCAAAACAGCTGTTCTACAGATGAAATATCTCGACTATGTGTTCTTTTTATGAACTGCGCTACCTACCCACCTCATGCACGAGAAGGAGGTTACTAAGTCCATTCCCAAGGATGGGGTGGACCCCCATTGGTTTCCCAGAAAGAAGACTCATGCCAGTTGATAGAGCTGATGAATATATATATATACAGGGTATGAATTTGAAAAAAAAATCGGTCAAGTTATTTTTGAGAAAATCGTGAAAAACATGGTTTTTTAGTAATTATCCGCCATTTTTCTCGAGAATATTACGGAGCTCCTGCAATTTTCCCAGGAAAAAACTCATGTCATTTGATAGGGCTTATGAATAGCTATCCATGGTATAAATTTGAAGAAAATCGTTAGAGCCGTTTTTGAGAAAACCGTGAAAAACATGGTTTTTTAGTGATTATCCGCCATTTTTCTCAATAATATTACGGAGCTCCTGCAATTTTCCCAGAAGAAAAACTCATGTCATTTGATAGGGCTTATAAATAGCTATCCATGGTATAAATTTGAAGAAAATCGTTAGAACCGTTTTTGAGAAAACCGTGAAAAACATGTTTTTTTAGTGATTATCCGCCATTTTTTCAATAATATTACGGAGCTCCTGAAATTTTCCCAGAAATGAGACTCATGTCAATTGATAGGGCTTATAAATAGCTATCCATGGTATAGATTTGAAGGAAATCGTTAGAACCGTTTTCGAGAAAACCGTGAAAAACATGGTTTTTTAGTAATTATCCGCCATTTTTTCCGCCATCTTGAATTGAATTTCTTATTGTTGCATCCTCATGGTATAGGGACCTTAAGTTTAAAATTTCAACTCAATCGGTTAATTAGGAATGGAGTTATCGTGTTCACAGACATACACACATACACACACACACACATACACACACACACACACACACACACACACACACACAACACACACACACACACACACACATACACAACACACACACACACAGACCAACACCCAAAAATAATGTTTTTGGACTCAGGGGATCTTGAAACGTATAGAAAACATGAAATTAGGGTACCTTAAATTTTTTTGGAAAGCAATACTTTCCTTACCTATGGTAATAGGGCAAGGAAAGTGAAAAACATTGTGTATAAATACATTGACGCGCAGTTAAAAAAGGAATATTCCTGCCAAATCTCATAGAATTCTATCAACGCGTTTGGCTATAAACAGACAAAAGAAAATGCGAGTTAAAACCTCACTGCGATCGGTCAACAATTATAGCCCACTTGACAACGTTTATTGGTGGCGGGGTTAGTAGGTTACTCATTAGTTCCAATTTCCATCGGCCTATTTTCGTGCGGTTGACTATAGTTTCGATTGTTACACCACTATGAATGTCTAGTGATTAGCTGATGTTGGGAGTGATCCGTGGTCTAGTGGATAGAGTGCCTGCGTAGCAGCATAGAGATCCCGGGTTCAAACCCTCTCAATACCAAAGTTTTTTAACCAGATCACTCCCATGTTATCGGATGGGCACGTTAAACTGTCGGTCCCGGCTGAATTATGACAGACGTAAGGCCCATTGACGGCTTAAATTATATATTCAGGCGGTGGGACCTTCCCGTAAGGGACTCCCCACCAACAAAGCCATACGAATTTACTTTTTTTTACTAGCTGATGTTTAATCATTTACCGAATCGAAATGCAGTCCCTGAGGACAGTTGAGCTGTGTCCGACTCTGGCCGTTGTTCCAACACGAGTAGTACTTGTTGCAGTCACCAGGATGCGCCATCACTCCGTTCACACACTCGGGGAGTGTGTCCTCCTCGTTTGACATCTAACAAAAACACATCATAATATTTAATTTGTAAATAACTAGCAATCTGCAAGATGTTATCTATATATATAAAAGCGAAATGGCACTCACTCACTGACTGACTGACTGACTGACTGACTCACTCACTCACTCGCATAACTAAAAATCTACCGGACCAAAAACGTTCAAATTGGTAGGTATGTTCAGTTGGCCCTTTAGAGGCGCACTAAGAAATCTTTTGGCAATATTTTAACCCTAAGGTTCTTTTTAAGGGTTTAAAGTTCGTCTTCTAGCATGTATATTCTTCTTCTCCCAATCTCTTAATTATAATTGAAATTTCCATATCATATGTTACTATAGAACTATAATCTAGAGTACCTCTTCGAAACAGTTGTTAACTGGCAACTAAATTAATAATTTTGTCAGGTTGGCATTAAGTTAAGTTGACTTTGTTAGGTTGGCACCAAGTTGAAGATTTAAAAGCATTTATCGCGGAAAAATTGATTGGGCACTGCTACTTCAATCCTGGGAATATTATATTACTAGCCGTCAGGCTCGCTTCGCTCGCCATATCCGTTTAGCCAGATGTTTAGTCTAGACCCCCGACTGGATTGTCCTAACATGATAAAAATGCAGGCGAGCGAATCGAGCTAATCTCATTCTTGGACGATCCAGTCGGGGTCCAGGGGGCGGAGCCCCCTGGCTAGACGGATATGGCGAGCGAAGCGAGCCTGACGGCTAGTATGATGAATAATAATAAATAAGGAAATTTTCAGATTGTATAGTCTGCTGATGGAAAGGAGAGACAAAAATAGAATGAGAGTTTGCGCTAAAATCAGAGTTTGTATAAAATCTGATCACTCACATCAGCTGTTAATTGCTGGACTCCTAAATACCACAAGACGTAAGAAGCTGCTAAAAAATATCATGATCACAACTAAAGGTTGAGTTCAAAGCCACTGATCGGTGAGTGAACGATGAGATCGGTGAGTGAACGTCGTTGAACGATGCATAGACTCACATGCAGCGCTAGATTATTTGGAATTGAAATCGGCCATTGAGGGGACAGCCTGGAAGAATATTACATACTAAAGATCTTGAAGATTTTTGTGATCTATAATATTACAAAAATATATATTATATAATATCTAGTGCTGAAATACCTCAATGGAACCTTTAATTTCAAGTAAGAGCTAGCATTGGGAAGGCATAGGTATGTGTGTTATACCTCTTCAAGGTCTTTGGTCTAACTGATGAGAAAAAAAAATACGTCATATCCGGTTCGTTCACTGATCAGTTAATCGTACTTTTCCACCAATGGAAAAGAACGTAAATAGAGTAGCTGAACGTAAACAGACATGGCTGAATATGAGGTTGTTTACAAATATTATGGACTCCATTATAATGTATTTGGGAGCAGAGAAATGCATGATTACATAAATTCAATAACATTTAAAATATTTTTCGCCACACTTGGATGTAATGAGCTGGTTTACGTGCGTCATATGGAGGCTGAAAGTGATTGTTTTCCGACCAGGCCGGTAAAACTTTACGGCCCTAGGGCTGTAAATGACCTTGAATAACAGCTGATCGTGTCCGATCTCACAAAAATCATTATGAGAGATAATCTCATAACAACTGTAATAATCTATATAATTGTGTATCGCGAATCGCGGTATCATGTCTATAATATATTTTATAAATTACTGTTTTATAATTTAATATTTATTATTGTGTTTTTGATATCAAACAATACGATGATATCTCCATAGCCTCAACAATATAATGTTGGCTGCATTGTCCATTGTCAGAAAGGTACGTATCGCAAGTATTTAAAAGTGAAGAATCGAATTTGAAATCAAAGTACAATAATTGTATCAATATTTAAAAGTGAGGTAGAGTAATAATTGTTTCTTTTTTATTATCGAATTCCACTTCTTAATGCAATACAATCAACAATAATGATAGGAAAATACAGCAGAGACCTGAAGTTTAATGTAAGCCTACTGGTGAAACTCAGGCTTGACTGAAAAATTCCTAGTAATTTTTCCGTAATTCATTATTAAAACTTTTAGATAATTTTTCTTCAATATCAAACCATACAGAGAAAACATTAGGCCCACTCAAGATTGAATCTTCGAATGTTTTCTCTATGATTTAACTATTTTCAGAGCAATATTTTGTTGTGAAAATGCCGGCAAACCGGCTTCAAGTTTGCTGCTATACACTATATTATAGTAGCCTACATACGTTACCTGACTTACAGGCCCCCACGATCAACAATACGCAATGGCCGAGAGCGTAAAGGCGTAATACATCAGAACTCAAAGCTCAGTGAATTACAAACATGATCTAGGTTCGAACCTCGGTCAATGACATTTTTTTTTGTCGATGAATTTCGACTTTTATTAGCTATTTTTTATATTAGTTACTGTAATTTAAATTTCAATCAATTTTTTAGATATATTTTGAGACAAAACTGTGAAATATGCAATTATATTAATTTTTTAATCACATTATTTCAAAATAGTAATGAAAATTCTATTCATCCATCTATCCATGAGATATTGCACCAAGCGCAAAGCACGAGCTATAAAAAATCAAACAATTATTCGAAATATTAATAGTATAAAAATATTGTCACTATTGTAAATTATTAATTAGTAATATTGAAATTAATTGACAGTGAAAGTTGTCATAACCAAGATTCAAACTATCAAAATAGGCTGTTTGAATTTTATTTATTTTCAATTTCTTATATATTGGGAAGTTTTTTTTGGTGTGGCGAAAAATAGCGTTCGCAACACGGGCAAAAATGTTTTTCGACCCTAGGTGCGAAATATACTATTACAAAGCATTTAAAACTACTCCAATCACCTGATGGTTTTCCATTTTAATTGATTACAATGAAATAGGTTAAGTTCTAGTTTTGTTTACAAAATATGATTAACAGGGGAAACATCTGTCAGTTATGACTCATCAGCAACCGTTTAGCCACAGAATACAAACAAATGGAAGGTATCAACCTAACCAAGATTGAGTGCACCAAGACCACGACACATGACTGCATCATCTTGTTAGAAATTAAAACTACTGCTGTATTACAATGCTACACTTCTTTCAAGATGGCGGATTATGGCGTCAAGATACTAGCAGACTTTTCATTCTGTGGTTCAACTGTGATCAGGTTTTTTACTGAACGTAAAAAAGAACCCGATGGAATTGATCAGTGGCTTTGAACTCAACTGTACCTACTGATAAGAATACAGCATTTCAATTGGATCAAGAATAGAAATCGGCTGATCATATTCACAATACAATTATTAAAATATACTTACTTCAGATGCCCCCTCCACCTCGTTATTTCTCTCGGGGAACTCGGTAACAGCTGACTCTGCATTATCTCCGTCCTGTGCCGGGCTAAGCCTGCACTCGGGCTGAACACCAGGTAATTACGGAGCACCCTGTTGATGGTTTTCAGCAGCGGGTACTCTTCACATCCACACAAATTCCTGTAAAATCAGACAGAAAAATAACTGTTTTTGGTGAAGCTATGTGACGCTGGTAGTCTCTCATACTGTGCCCTTCTTACACTCTTACACTCCCAACAACACACTAATAATAGACAGTAGTCGACAGTAATTGGAGAAGAAATTGGAACATAAACAGCCAAAAATTCACATCCTACACAACAAATTCACAACTATTAGAAACTGTTCAACTTCCTAAAGTGAGTCCCACGCTATAATGGCAATGGAGAAATATACGAGAACATCATTGCCTTCTATACAGAAGGCAATATACCGGCAATATACCGGCTGATACCGGTATATCTCATGTAATATTACTGTTAATTCTTGTTGAAAATAATAAATATATTTTACTGTCAGGAAAAAATATTTTTAATGATGAAATATTAATTTATTCTTTATTAATTCATACAATAAGTACATTATAAAAAATATGGAGAGGAAAAATAAGGTAACCTTGTGCTATTCCTCTCCCAATTCAGATAACACATAGTCCGAAAAAGGTTGAGTCTTGTAGATGTTCACTTCAATTTTCAGTCCTTAATTATTATTTTTAGGAAGTGAATTTTTGAATTAAGATACTTCAAAACCAAACATAGAAGAAATATTTCACAATATTATCACTAAAATAGGAAATACTCGCATATAAAAGAAATAATTTCGAAATTTACTGAAACTACATTTCATTTATTGTATGAAACACTATAATCATAATACAATTATGACATTGGAGGAAAAACTAGGCTGAGCCTGTACTATTTCTCTCCAAAAATTTTGATAAAATGTTGATGTTGTCCAAAAGTTAAGATTATGTAATCACACACTGCTTCGTCACTTGATTTTTGGTCCAGAAATAATTATAACATTATTATCTCGTTCATCAATGACATAGACACATGATCATAGAATAATTGAATCAGTCATTTGAGAAACACCTCATATCCATTTTTTATCAAAATTGAGTTGATATCTCAAGAAGGTTGAAATGTACATACTAGAAGACATTGTTGGCGAATTTTACTCAAAAATTTATGATTGGCCAACAACTCAAGCAGATGAGATTGAACTTTTATGAAAAAACATTTTGAATAGAATATTAATATAAAATAATCAATTATTACCAGTGTAAATAGTTTATATTACTTTTAGTAGGATGAATAAGTGGTTTTTAATATAGTTTCTGTGGTATTATCTCTAATCTCATGTCTTTTCATACCTTTCAACATTATATTGGGCCATTCATTAGAGAAATAACACATCTCCAGTGGCGTTATTAATTTTTTTATCATAAAATGAAAATATTAAAATCATTTTTCCCCCACCTACTGTCAAAAGTACTTACTTTACTCCCTGAAACATGATACTAAAGTGTCACTTTTTCGCTCTCGGTACTAAAAAAACAGAAAAACTCCCTAGGGAGTAAAAGTGACTCCATTTAAATAACATGGGAAGCATCTCTATTTTAAAAACGTACATTTGGAATAGGTCAGAAGGTCTAAGCTCAGATGAGGAAGCATATAGAGTAGTCATTAAACCAACTAAATTCAATACCTCAACCAGACATTTGATCGATATATAAAATTTATGTTTGTATCCTGAATTATTATTACAAACTTCATATCACGATACTAAAAAAATGTAAATATTTTTTTTTTATTCCATGTTATTCAAAATATCAGCCAACGAATATTACTTATTAACTAATCAAATTTGAAACGGGAACTTCATCATAGCTGTAGTTGTGGCTGTCATTGTTGATACAACTTTAGCCGACTAATAGTGCTGTCGGAGGAGAACTGTGATTACAAGCCAGCTGTTTCTGTTTACTTTTTAGATTATGTTATAACACATTGTTTGGTCACATACGTTTTTAAAAATAATTTTATTAGCAGTTTTTATAAAAATTTGTGTGTAGGAAAAATGTTGTGTATATCACGAGTGAAAAATGTTTTTTCTCCCTCAGGAAAATTGTTGCCCTCGGCTTCGCCTCGGGCTTCAAACTTTTCCCTCAGGGAGAAAAAACAGCACTTTTCACTCTAGATATACAAATAACTATTTATTATCGTTAGCTCATTAAACACCCTCACAACCTTATATGAACTCCAGAAGAGTGAAAAATGTCAGTGGATGGAATTAGGTTTTTTTGTCATTTCCAAAAAATTTACTTTTTTGGACATGAGGTGTTTCTCAAATGACTGATTCAATTAGGAATGCAATTTAACGACATGGAATTGTAGATGAATGTTACCTGAAATCATCCAAATCGAGAGCCCATATCATGGCACCCCCGAAATCGTTGCGCTTGACATAGTTGGACTTGTAGGCTATCATGGCTTGGTCATCAAACGACACCCACTGATCCCTCAGCCGGGCATAGGGCCCAATTCGGCCCTCCTCGTCCCTAACCACCTCCCAGCCCTGCTTCAGGGTGCGCTGGCAGATCTACAACAACACAACATATGAAGACATCATGGATTTTTGCAAAAATGGTCAATAATTGAAATCACTCAAACTGTCAGGAATGATAGTACTTGACGAGAGCAACAATAATATGTCATCACATTGGCGAAATCCACTCCTATTCTTCAGTTATAAGCATTTGAAGATGAGTGATTTCTCTGATCTGAAAGTGGAGGTAGGATTTTATGTTTGAGTGAATAACTCACCCTGTATGGTAGCTAAATGTCTCATATTATAGCACAACACTTGTTAGGTCAACCTCTATCCATAGCCCCAATATCAACCAAATCTGGGAGATTTACATTTTTCATGAAATCCATGAATTTTTTGCAAACAGACGACAATTACTGAGATATTGCAATTATTCAAATGCTAATTAATTAATTATTATTATTACAGTAGAAGCTCTCTTAACCGACCTCGGATCAACCGCCTGTCGGATTAACCGACCGTTTCCAGGAATCCTACAAACTTCCGCTGCTGCTGCGATACCGTAACGATCCAAAAATAACTTTCATGTTTCAACAGGTCGAACATATGATTCCGTAGCAAGTCAAAATTCAGTCAGTTGCTCTCAATATCATATGCGGGCAGTTTCTAGTGTGCTAACTGTGTTTGCAAACTTTGATTTTAACCGTTTTTGATACCGTAATTGTTTATGTAATTGACTTTGTTAGTGTAAAGTACAGTAGTGTAAAATGAGTGGTGTTAAACGTAAGAGACTGGTTGTGACGATGGAACAAAAACTAAAAGCAATAGAACGGCTGATAAAGGGGAATCTGTTAAAAGCATTAGCGATGAACTCGGTGTTGGTGTTCATCAAGGGACATGGAAGATCATAAGGACTATTGGGTGAGTAATGGCTACAGTAGTTTTAAAAGTTTAGGAACAGTTTTTAAAAGCTTTTTCACGTGTTTGAATGATTTTAACACCTATTACGACTATTTACAATTTTATTCGGTTAACCGACCTTTTTCGTTATCCGACCACGGTCCGGTCCCGTAGGGGTCGGTTAAGAGAGCTTCCACTGTATTATATTATGAAAATTCATTACTAAATCATGGAAAGTTATACCGTACAAATGTAGTAAATACAACACTATTATCCCAATTCAAATTGCATTTCATTTCTATATCATTCATATTTTGTAAAGTTTATTATTGACTATAAACTATTCTTATTATTTAAACGAAAATCCCACTTGAATGCTGTAATAATTCACCCTGAGGACTTCCGCTACTGCAAATATTGACAACAGCGCTGCCAATATCAGCTGCTTAAATGAGCGCTGCTATCCAGAGATTGTCAGTTTTGTGTAAGGGTAAGCATTCCTGACCGGCAATTAGGAGGTACTGGGTTCGATTCCCGGGCTGACAAATAATTTTTGAATAGTAGCGTTCATCGAATTTCCATCTAGCTGTTTACCCTGTTGTCAATATTTGCAGTAGCAGAAGTCTTAGGAGGTACTGGGTTCGATTCCCGGGCTGACAAATAATTTTTGAATAGTAGCGTTAATCGAATTTCCATCTAACTGTTTACCCTGTTGTCAATATTTGCAGTAGCAGAAGTCTTAGGAGGTACTGGGTTCGATTCCCGGGCTGACAAATAATTTTTGAATAGTAGCGTTCATCGAATTTCCATATAGCTGTTTAACCTGTTGTCAATATTTGCAGTAGCAGAAGTCTTAGGAGGTACTGGGTTCGATTCCCGGGCTGACAAATAATTTTTGAATAGTAGCGTTCATCGAATTTGCATCTAGCTGTTTACCCTGTTGTCAATATTTGCAGTAGCACAAGTCTTCGGGGTGATTTACAGCATTCAATTGGGATTTTCGTTTAATAATAATAATTTTTGCAAACAAGGTCAACATTTAAAATTGCTCGAACTGTCAGGAA
Organism: Nilaparvata lugens; assembly: GCF_014356525.2. Taxonomy (NCBI): domain Eukaryota; kingdom Metazoa; phylum Arthropoda; class Insecta; order Hemiptera; family Delphacidae; genus Nilaparvata; species Nilaparvata lugens. Next base: position 429,390 of record NC_052517.1, on the reverse strand, counting down.
TGATAGTACTTGACGAGGACTAAAATCGTTTAATGTTTTAAAAATTTATAAACTTTCTTAATAAAATTATACTTTGAGAAAATATTTTCTTATTTAATTAAAAATACTGTGAAAAATAAAAAAAAAAAAAAGAGGACCAATAATATGTCATCACATTGGCCAAATTTAATTTATAAATAGTTGATAAAAATAAGGTAGATAAAGAATGTTAGAGAAGAGTATTACAAAATAATATAATTGCTAAAAGTTGATAATAATAGTTTAGTTAAGTTTCATTTTCGTCAAAAACCACTATAAGACAAGCAATGCTAGATAGATATCATCGTCGTCATGTTCAAAGGAATCTGTGGACAAAGATTGCTGAACAAATAGGATCTGAAGATAAGACTATTGTAATGAATAACTAATTTAGTGGATATTTGTTTATTCAATTATTTTCAGAATCCCAATATAATCATTGTTTATGAAAAAAATTGGTGGTTATGATAGTAGTTAATTCAATATTCAATAGTTCAGCCAACTACTGAACTAGACTGACGTAAACGGTTCCAATGGACGACCATATTCGGCCGAATTAACGGCCGGCAGATTCGTCCGATCCAACGGCCGAACGGATCGGTTCCAGTGGACGGTTACCCTTAGTTTGAAGCATTAGTCTTTTGGAGAAGAGTCTGGACTTCAGAGAGCCTGTGAAATAATTGTGTGAGAGAAAGAGCGACAGAATCAGCATAAAGACGACGGAACCGTGTATCTTCAACGACTGTTATAATCAGCCGGGACCGACAATCAACGAATAATAAACATGACAATGAATGACTATTTTTTCAATCTATATTATGTTTGTATGGAATGAATGACTGACCTCATAGTAAGCGAGGAATCCCCTGGCCCTGGTCTGCTCGCCGGCCTCCCCCCCGCCATAGGTGGGTGCATTGAGGCCATTGTCCTCGGTGGAGGCCAGACTGAACGACTGTCCGTACATCGGCATGCCCACTATCAGTTTGCGTCTGTCCGCGCCCTGCCGCATCCAGTAGTGCATCGTAAAGTTCTTAAAAAAACATAAAAACATTCATGTATTTCCATTTCAAAAGTTCTACAAAACACGCTTAATTGACCGAGCGAAGTAAGGTCTAAGATTCAAGTCGACAATTTGGCATTTCTCTTAATGTTTATATGTTGCGCATTTACGGCGAAACGAGGTAATAGATTTCCATGAAATTTGACAGGTATGTTCCCTTTTTTAATTGTGCGTCGACGTATATACAATGTTTTTGAAAATTTTGTATTTCAAGGATAATATAGAAGGAAAAAGGAGCCTCCTTCATACGCCAATATTGGAGTAAAAATCAGACTATAGAATATTATTCATCATAAATCAGCTGACAAGTGATTACACAGATGTGTGGAGAAGCCAGTCTATTGCTGTATTTCCATAAGGTCTACAGTTTCAATCAGGTTCTAGTGGATGAGAATACTGCATGAGGTCTACTGTTCACAGAACTACTAGTTATTTCAAATAATTGAGAAGGAGAAAGTAGAGAGAAGTGCGGAAAAAAGATCGAAGTTACTGAGAGAGGAGAAGACCTATAGTGAGGTCCACGTTATAAAGGCAGTGTTTGATTAGCAATGGTATTGCTATCCTTGTCTATCATTCTATAAAGCAGGTAGCGCTATCTCTTTCTCGCTTTGCCCTGTTGCCAGATCGCTTTTAACAATGTAGAATTTATAATAAATTAACAAAATATTTCATCTTAATTATGAATATTCATTATGTGATTATTGAAAATTATAATTATTATTGACTATTTTAAACGAGAATGAACAGTTAATATTCCATCAATAAACCTGTATCAGCTGCCGTCTATAGAATTTTATCAATTTCAATTTATTTCCACGTATCATATGATTTTAACAACACAATTACAATTATAAAATGAATATTAGAACCCACATAGACTATAACGTCCGTGTGTTGGAGCAGTTCTTAAGATTAGCTGTGTTACAATAAAAAATATTGGGATATATAAGTATAATATACATACGGTAAATGGAATAAAAATATGTTATATAATATATTTTAAATATTAATTATATAAAAAATCAATTTAAATTTAAAGAGGAAGAAAAGATAGATCCATTGGAAGAAAATTAGGTAATCGGCTTGTAATAATACCGATTTTATAATTATTTTCATCACACCAGAACAGCCGGAAACGCTTTTTGCAACATGTATTTGGTAAGAAAAACAAATTTAAATTCAAATTTCAAGCATACGGTGATTTGATTAAATTCTCGGCACCCTTCCACCCTTTCTAACCTAACCATTCAGAAATTCTTCGCTTTAAGACAAAAAGAAGGCATCGACAAGACAGAGGATCGGCAACGTTGTTCTCCTATCTTTCTCCACTGCCATTATAACGTGCACCTCACTATAGATAGACTACTAGGACCCTAGACTGGTCTTAGAGCATAGACTACAAGGACACTAGAGTGGTCTTAGAGCATAGACTACAAGGACACTAGAGTGGTCTTAGAGCATAGACTACAAGGACACTAGAGTGGTCTTAGAGCATAGACTACAAGGACACTAGAGTAGCCAAGCCTCACCGTGTTGAAAGTGACGTCATCATCCTCAGGGTGCGCGTACATGGGTGCCACATGCCCGGTCACCTTGTCCCACTGACCGTGGTAGTCGTACGCCATCACAGAGATCCAATCCAAGTATTTAGAGAGCGCTTTCACGTCGTAACCTGCAAACAAAATACTCATTAGTCTGTAAAATAATAAAGGAATGAATTGGCTTACACATGTAGGGCATAGCAAATTCATGGATGACGCATCATCACGTCTCAACTACTCAACTCATTAACTAGAAATTTTACACATAGATTCTCAATTCACAGAGGATGGTTATAGTCCTATTTTAAATCCTCCAAGATTTCAGTAGGTCAAGTTTTTTAATAAGACCCTTGCGGGGCACGGGTTAACTGCTAGTCTATGTTATAATAAAGGAAAGTATTGGCTTATACACGTAGGGGATAGGAAATTGACGAATGACGCATCATCACGTCTCAACTACTCAACTCGATAACTTAAAATTTTGCAGGAAAGTCACGTCATTCGTGTATCGATACGGAAGACGAGTTTGTATCAAAATTAATATGAAATGAGTTGTTTGTATCAAGATTGGTGAGGGATTTGATACGGAAGTGAGTTAAGTATCAAGTTTGGTGGGGGATTTGATACGGAAGAAAGTGCTGTTTGTATCATGTTTAGTGGGGGATTTGATACGGAAGTGAATTTGCTTGTATCAAATCTTTTTGGTAGAGAGTTAGTGGGGAGGATATTTTTAATATTCTTTCCGAAGAATGGGCATTGATATGTCCAAAGCTCCGCCAATTTATGTAGATGCATAACAATATAATATCTATAGTTATTATATTACAAATTACTTTTTCCTCCAGCTACTGTCTAAAGTACTTACTTTACTCCCTGAAACATAATACTAAAGTGTCACTTTTTCGCTCTAGGTAGTAAAAAACAGAAAAACTCCCTAGGGAGTAAAAGTGACTCCATTTAAATAACATGGGAAGCATCTCTATTTAAAAAAACTTACATGGTAATAGGTTAGAAGGTCTAAGCTCAGATGAGAAAGCGTAATAGAGGTGTCTGTCATTGAGTCAACTGAATTCAATACCACAACCAGAAATTTGATCAACTCATGAAATATATGTTTGTATGATATTATATTCTTAATATTGGTAGACAATAAAAATTTATACAATTTTTAAAATATTTTATTGTATTCAAAAATACCAGCCAACAAATATTCTTGATCTGAATTCTGCAATTCAAATCTGAACCGCGTGATCTGGAGTCAGCCATTTTTGGTAGCTCAGCTGATATGATTGTTACAACTTTGGCCGATAGATAGCGCAATCAGCAGTGCCTATCAGACGACCGGTTTTTAGGTTTTAGTTTTTAGGTTATGTTGTTAGGAAACATTGTCACCAATACGTAAGTTATTAGAATGATTTAATTTGCAGTTTCTATAAAAAAATGTAGATGGAGGAAAAATATTGTGTACATCACGAGCGAAAAATACTTTTTCTCCCTCAGGAAAATTGTTGCCCTCGGCTTCGCCTCGGGCTTCAAACTTTTTCCCTCAGGGAGAAAAAGTCGTACTTTTCACTCTAGATATACAAATAACTATTTAATATCATATACAGTTCAATAATTATTTTCTTTATCTATATTATGTAAATTCATCAATAATTTTGCTGTATTGTAAGCTATTGTATATAAGTGTATAAGCCAGTATATTGTAATCTACATAAATAAAGTACTCAATCAATCAATCAATCTATAAACATAATAAAGGAAAGAATCGGCTTATACTTGTAGGGGATAGGAAATTGTCGAATGTCGCATCATCACGTCTCAACTACTCAACTCATTAACTTGAAATTTTACATCAATATTTTGAATTAACCGAGTATGGATGTAGGCTCAAATACAATTTGATTGACAAACGAGCAGAATGTGAGGTTAGGTTAGACCTACAACTTACCGGCAGTAATGACAGTTCGACTGGGCGACACGGCAGCTGATAGCAGCAGACCATGAGGTTGGAATGCTTTGTGCAATTCTTTCACAAACGCCGCGAAAGACTCCTTGTCCGAATCTGGGCCTTGCTGACAATTCACCTAAACCAACAAAAAATAACAAAATTATTTATTTATTCAATCATTTAGCATTACATAACTTATAATAATTAAATATGTATTTATTCATAGACAACTGATACAGGAATAGGTGAAAGCAACAGGCATTCGCCCAGAACTGCTTTCAACCTTCATTTAAAATAAACAGTCAGAGGTTATGTAGAGTCCATGATTTGATTCACAAACAATTGTAAGTCCAAAAAATCTGGTGTGGCGCACTCACACAACTTTCCTTGCCGTTATGAAAATTGATCACCTGACGCTAGTGTTCCCGCGCATCTCAAGTCTACTATTCAAAGATTTGAGCCAGCTGGTGACAGGGCAATAACGCTGGAGACACACATGAGGTCTGCTATCTCTTCAAAGTGAATCATTTAATAGAATCAACAATAATTTGCAATTGAATCAACACATTTTCTCGAATTTAAAGCTTATTTTCAATTTTGGGTGAAAATGTTACTGAACATTAATTGTAGGGATTTTCATGCTCAATCTACTCGACTTGATTTTTTTGTTTCAATTGTATCTGAAGCCTGATAATTGGGAATCTATCTGCATTGCTGGGGCGGAGCTCCTAAAATTTTTACAGATATGGGACTTATGGCAATTGATAGAGCTTATCAATGACTATTCCAGGTATGAATTTGATCAAAATCGTTGGAGCCGTTTTCGAGAAAATCGCGAAAAACCCTGTTTTTGACAACATTTTCGCCATTTTAGCCGCCATTTTGAATTGCATCAGATCGAAATTGTTCGTGTCGGATACTTATATCGTAAGGACCTTAAGTTCCAAATTTCAAGTCATTCCGTTAATTGGGAGATGAGATATCGTGTACACAGACGCACATACACTCATACACACACACATACAGACCAATACCCAAAAACCACTTTTTTGGACTCAGGGGACCTTGAAACGTATAGAAATTTAGAAATTGGGGTACCTTAATTTTTTTCGGAAAGCAATACTTTCCTTACCTATGGTAATAGGGCAAGGAAAGTAAAAAATGTATCAACTAGAATTTTGAATTATCTGATACCCAAAAACAAAAGCAAACAAGGAACTTCTATTACACAAACATGTTAGAAATCAAAAGTTATGATTTATTTTATTCAATTATATGATTAAAAAAAAATCATAACTTTGAAAGAACTCAAATAGTATCTTAAGTCACAAGGACGGGAAGGGCCGTTCTGCAGGAGTAGGGGTAAAGTGAGAGTTCTGTCTCAAAGCTGGCTCAAACCTGGCTCCAAATCTGATTCTTGGTTCTAACCTTGCCCAATCCAATGTAATCCGATCTAACCTAACCTAGCCATACCCCTAATCTCATAATGAACCTCAAATGAAGATTTCCCACTTTTTTTGGAGAAAAAAAAACTAGATCCAGCTTTTTTTTTATTTCTTGAATAACTAGGAAACCGTTAATTTTACAAAAAATCTACAAGAGTAACTTTTTCCAGTAAATCTAATAACGAATCCATTGACACCCCATTTGTTAGGATTGAACAAAAAATAAGGATCTCATAGATCCAGTTTTTTTTATTTCTCGAATAACTAAGAAACCGTTAATTTTACAAAAAATCTACAAGAGTAACTTTTTCCAGTAAATCTAATAACGAATCCATTGACACCCCATTTGTCAAGATTGAACAAAAAATAAGGATCTCATGGGAAAACTAGATCCAGTTTTTTTCAATTTCTTGAATAACTAAGAAACCGTTAATTTTACAAAAAATCTACAAGAGTAATTTTTTCCAGTAAATCTAATAACAAATCCATTTGTCAAGATTGAACAGAAAAAGTAGATCCAATTTCTTGAATAACTAGGAATAATTTTTTTCAGTAAATCCATTATTTGTCAAGGGATCCTAACTCTGAAACTGAGCAACAAGCATTTTTATGTTGAGACCCTTTCTCAAACCTCAGCACTAAACCCCCCCCCCCACAGAGTGGGGGGGGTTGGGGGGGCTTGACCCTCTGCCGTTAACCAGCTAAGCTTGAAAACTCACCTCAGGTTGTATTGAGAAGGAAAAATATATATAATAAAAATGTATAAGAAACAAGTCAAGTCAGATATATTACTTGTTGATCAGAGTGTACATCTTGATGAGAGTATTACCAAATATGAGTATATCACTCACACACCATATATTCAACAGACATTTAATTACAATGATGAAATTCGAATTAGTTTAAAACAAGAAGATATTTATACACTTCCAAGTAGAAGTTTTCTCATAATTGAAGGCGAAATCATAGTGAAAGATAAGAATGATGTTGAAACCAAGGACTTTTCACTTATCAATAATGGAGTTGCATACCTATTTGATGAAATCAGATATGAATTGGGAGGGGTTGAAGTTGATCGCACACGTAATGTAGGATTGACAACAACCATGAAAAACTATCTACGTCAATCAAAACTCAATGAAAAAATTATGGAGAATGCAGGATGGAAGTTGACTGGATGGAAAAGTTTAGATAAATTCTGCTTCTGCATTCCTTTGGATATGTGGTTAGGTGTAATGGAAGACTATAGAAAAGTTCTATTAAATGTTCGTCAGGAAATTGTTCTATTAAGATCATCATCAGACTTAAATTGTATTGAATCAGAGACAGCAAAATCAGTGAAAATTGATATTACAAAACTACAATGGAAAGTACCCTACATACATGCTTCTGACACTGTTCGTCTTGATCTGCTGAGTTTAACACATAGTGATATACCAATTACCATTCCATTCAGATCATGGGAATTGCATGAATTTCCACAATTACCTGAAACTACTAATCTTCAATGGACAGTTAAGACAACTTCAAACATATTGAAACCTAGATTCATTATTCTTGGATTTCAAAAGAATAGGAAAAATGTTATAACTGCTAACAGGTCACATTTCGATTTCTGTAATCTGAACAATGTTAATCTCTATTTAAATGCTCAATCATTCCCCTATGAAAATATTGTTGGTAATAAACATTTATTGTATCACATGTTCTCTGAATTCCAAAATGAATACTATCCTTATAACAGCAGTACATCAATTGAGTATAAAACATTTGATGAATATGCACCATTGGTTGTTATAGACTGTAGTAAGCAAAATGAACTATTGAAATCTGGTGCAATAGACATAAAGTTGACATTGGAAACAACAAATAATTTCTCAGAAAAAACCAGTGCCTACTGTTTAATCCTCTATGATAATGAGTTTGAATATACACCACTGAGTGGAACAGTAAAAAGAGTATTATAAATCTTCTATAAAATAACAAAAACTAGACAATATTCAAATCAAAAGTATTAATCTACAAATGTATCAATATTTTACCTTCAGTATCATCCCATTAATTTATAGAATTGTTCTTGTCTTGATCTCAACCATTTTCTTCAAATTTAATTTTAAAGCATTTTATATCATTATTAGATTTATCAGCTTCTTTCAAAGCAAAATACTGACTGTGTATCCATATGAGCTTAGATTTTTCATTAAAGTTGAATAATGTTCTTGGTCTGGGTAACCAAACCTACATTTTTTTCTGGGTGTACTCACCTACATCTACAATTTTTTTCTGGGTGTACTCACCTAAACCTAAGATTTTTCACCTATATTTATTACATTTTTTTCATACCATTCTTTAAAAGAGATTCCAGAAGAAAGTGGGAATTGTTGGATTAAGTTTGGATCAGTCATATACTTCCATTCTTTTTCATTATTGAGATTGATGTTTGGTATGAAAGTTGCAGCTAATGGTATACATTGTAAAAAATGGAAAAAATTCTGAATCAAATTTTTGATATCAACATTAATATCTCTATTATTATCTTTATCATACAAATATCGACCAAATTTATCAACACTCATGATCTATTTTTTATAATAAATGTTTAATACAACCTGAGGTGAGTTTTCAAGCTTAGCTGGTTAAAGGCAGAGGGTCAAGCCCCCCCAACCCCCCCACTCTGTGGGGGGGGGGGGTTTAGTGCTGAGGTTTGAGAAAGGGTCTCAACATAAAAATGCTTGTTGCTCAGTTTCAGAGTTAGGATCCCTTGACAAATAATGGATTTACTGAAAAAAATTATTCCTAGTTATTCAAGAAATTGGATCTACTTTTTCTGTTCAATCTTGACAAATGGATTCGTTATTAGATTTACTGGAAAAAATTACTCTTGTAGATTTTTTGTAAAATTAACGGTTTCTTAGTTATTCAAGAAATTGAAAAAAACTGGATCTAGTTTTCCCATGAGATCCTTATTTTTTGTTCAATCTTGACAAATGGGGTGTCAATGGATTCGTTATTAGATTTACTGGAAAAAGTTACTCTTGTAGATTTTTTGTAAAATTAACGGTTTCTTAGTTATTCGAGAAATAAAAAAAACTGGATCTATGAGATCCTTATTTTTTGTTCAATCCTAACAAATGGGGTGTCAATGGATTCGTTATTAGATTTACTGGAAAAAGTTACTCTTGTAGATTTTTTGTAAAATTAACGGTTTCCTAGTTATTCAAGAAATAAAAAAAAAGCTGGATCTAGTTTTTTTTTCTCCAAAAAAAGTGGGAAATCTTCATTTGAGGTTTATTGTGAGATTAGGGGTATGGCTAGGTTAGGTTAGATCGGATTACATTGGATTGGGCAAGGTTAGAACCAAGAATCAGATTTGGAGCCAGGTTTGAGCCAGCTTTGAGACAGAACTCTCACTTTACCCCTACTTGCAGGCGAGAATGATGTTTCTAGTCGAGGCGTTGGACGAGACTAGAATTTCATTCGAGCACTGCAAAAACATTCACGTCCAAGTAACTTCTCTTTAGCTTTAAGTTAGTTTTTAGTTTTTGACTTTTTCATGTATGTTTTGGAAAGAAATAAATGATTGATTGACTTACACTATTTTTTGTCATAATAATCTAGAAAAGAATAATAATTGAGAAACAGAAAACATTACCTGCTTGTGCTGACATTACTACATGCATTCAATAAACATAACCTAGTTTACAAGTTTCGAATCAGAAATTTCTTGATTGAAGTTGACAAAACTTCCACCTGGTACGCTAAAAGGCGGTTTTTGTAGCAGTTTTACTGTTCCTAATTGGGAACTAGGAAACATACTCGACTGTAAAGAAAACGTATGATTTTATTACAGTATAGTATGCTGTAATGAGAATCATATGTTCATTTGTTCTACAATCAGCTGTTTACCGGCTTGATTTCATGGATGTAAAACAGGTTAAATTGAATGACTATGACAAAAATTTTTAACAATGACCTTAATCTAATGTTTTTGTAATGAAATAATTTATATCATAGAGAAGCAATAGCATAAGTAGATATCCCATGGTATAGGGCGTTTATGTCGCAACTTTTACTGTTATCTCAAGCCGATTACTGTTGATTATTGTCGAATTTTACTGTTTTGTTGGGGTGAGAGTGTATGAACGATACAGTATGAGAGACTACCAGTGTCACACAGCTTCACGGGAAAGAATTACATGAGCTATCGGCTTGAGATAACAGTGAAAAATGCGACATAAACGTCCTATACCATGGGATATCTACTTATGCTTTTGTTTCTCTATGATAGTATGCTGTAATGAGAATCATATGTTCATTTGTTCTACAATCAGCTGTTTACCGGCTTGATTTCATGGATGTAAAACAGGTTAAATTGAATGACTATGACAACAATTTTTAACATGGACCTTAATCTAATGTTTTTGTGATGAAATAATTTATATTCTGAGAAATTGATTGTTTTTGAAGAGATATCGTGGTATTTCTCCATAATGAAAAAATGAGGCACAGATGTTATCAATCAACAATTGACAGTGATATTGACAATTTGTATTCTATTCTGACCTGCCAGCACTTGGGGTACTCCCAGTCCAAATCCAGTCCATCAAATCCATGCTCCTGTATAAATTCTAGGACATGCTGTACGAAGCGCTGTCTAGCGGCAGCACTGTTAACCAGACGTGAGTACTTGTCTCCGGCCGAGTCGTTCCAGCCGCCAATCGCTATCAACACCTTTATGTTGCTCTTCTTCTTTTTCACAGCTATAACTTTCTCATAGAATTCTGCCCGAACAAAAATCAATCATATAATGTATTATTAATCAATGAACATTAGGTGCAGAAATAGTATATTTCGCACCTAGAGCAGAAAATGAGATTTTTCCAGCTTGAAATCGGTTTTCAAGTCCGAGGCCGTAGGCCGAGGACTAGAAAAGATTGAGAGCTGGAAAAACATTTTTGCCCGTGGTGCGAACGATATTTTTCGCCACACTACAGGTATTGCTGACAAAATAAATAAAGAATACTCGTTAAGCTATCGTACCTATCTCTTGATTTTAGTGGTAGAAGATTTGCAGTCAGGATTTCAGATTCTTTTAAAATTTCACTTGGAATACCACAGTCATCTTCAAGCATTTTTGAAAATTCGGAATGCACTAATCAACAATAAATAATTGAATAAAACTGGTTGCGAAGCGAATTAGTTTGATTCGAAACTGGAACTGAAATCATGGCGACTTCAGCTGATGATGAAAGTGGACACTCGCCCGATCTAGCGGATGACTTATTAACTACTTCCATGAGCGGCTGGAAAGAGACAACTTTCTGGCCTAGACCGGAAAAGAAACCCTTTTCTGACGTCGTCTGCAAACAAGGTCTTTCAGATCTACGTAGGAACTGGAAAACAGCTGCTTTCTGTGCAGTGTGGCGAAAAGAATTTTACAAGAAGAATTTTTATATACTCACTATTATCGAAATCAGCCCAAGTATCGTGTGGTTTGATAGTGAGATGATCCGAATCCAAAACTGCGAATCCATAGATTATATGTGTACACAGCTCAGGGTCTATGTCACTTGGTAGGTATTTGCCTTCTCCTTGCCTAAAAACACAAACAATACAACAACAAATTAATTTATCAAATGGAACATGAGTATGATAGACTACTAGTCTTCCCACAAATAACTTGAGTAGAATAGGAGGCACTTGTATAGTCGGTATAACATTATACCTTACACTCCCAAAAACACACTAATAATAGACAGTGTAAGGTATAACATTATACCTTACACTCCCAAAAACACACTAATAATAGACAGTGTATAGGGTGTCTATGTTGCAAATGTGAGTGTTAACTGAAGCCGATAGTCCTAGTAGTTGTTTTTGGTGAAGCTATGTGACGCTGGTAGTCTCTCATACTGTGCCCTTCTTACACTCTTACACTCCCAACAACACACTAATAATAGACAGTGTATGGGGTGTCTATGTTGCAAATGTGAGTGTTAACTGAAGCCGATAGTCCTAGTAGTTGTTTTTGGTGAAGCTATGTAACGCTGGTAGTCTCTCATACTGTGCCCTTCTTACACTCTTACACTCCCAACAACACACTAATAATAGACAGTGTATAGGGTGTCTATGTTGCAAATGTGAGTGTTAACTGAAGCCGATAGTCCTAGTAGTTGTTTTTGGTGAAGCTATGTGACGCTGGTAGTCTCTCATACTGTGCCCTTCTTACACTCTCACACTCCCAACAACACACTAATAATAGACAGTGTATAGGGTGTCTATGTTGCAAATGTGAGTGTTAACTGAAGCCGATAGTCCTAGTAGTTGTTTTTGGTGAAGCTATGTGACGGTTGTAGTCTCTCATACTGTGCCCTTCTTACACTCCCAACAACACACTAATAATATACAGTAGTCGACAGTAATCAGATTAAAATTTGGAACACAAACAACATGGGATATCTTCTCATGCTATCTTTTCTCAAAGCTAATAGGACCTCACTAAGTCTTCTAATTCACAATTATTCAAGGATAAACATGGAGAGAAAATAGCTGAAAAATTGATTGAAATAAATTATTAATTTGTTGAACAACTCACCTATACCAGGCCCAATTAGTGAAGTAGCAGACCACCTTGAAATGGTCCTCCATTTCGGGTTTGGGTTTCTGTGTGGTTGTACTGGTGGGTTTAGGCTTGGGTTTCGGTTTAGGTTTGCTGGGTTTGCCCGGTTTGGCCGGTCTCGGTCGCTTAGTTGTTGTGCTTGTTGTTGTCGAAGTTGTTGTCGTCTCCTCTTCCAATTCGTCCTCAGTTGTCCCCTCCACCTGAACACCCAACAACATTCATTCAATTTGTTTCAATTTTGAAAATACTACATCAACATTTGAAGACGATACAGTCACATTAGCAGTGAACAGCAATATTCATATTGCAACAGAGAAAATACAGAGATCCATGTACAAAATTCCAGATTGGACTAGGAAGTGGAGAATGAAGCTAAATGGAGCAAAGTTGATTTTTACAAAGTTATTTCATGAATAAGAAGGACCAGTCCATACTAATAATCATGAACAACCAAATTGTAACATATACTAACGATGCCAAGCATCTAGGTATGACCTTGGACGCTGTAGTGAATAGGACGTGGGAGTCGATGCACAAACGCTCTTCCAGAGAGTAGGCGTTTAGTGATCGAGTCTTATGCGAGTACGCATTGAGTTGGTGATCTCTCTCTCTCGACATCTCAACCAAAGGGTGTAGTCGTGATCCTGCTTCTTCCTTCTCAAGGTATCTGGGCATCCTCAGTGATCATGTTGTGGTGTAACACTGGACTTCAAGGTAATAAACACGAACTTTATTATTGCTAAAAATGTGTCTTCCTTCTAACATTTCCGAGCCCTTAAGTTCCTCCGAAGCCTCCGAAACCTATGACCCGCTCGGGCCACTACAACGCAAAGCTTCGCTGGAAGGCCCATGTCACCTTCGCATGAAGGTAATATTAAGTGCAATATTTGACTACAATTTGGTATTTTAATCATTCTAAATTCAAAATTTCTAGCTCATATATGTTTTTGGACAGAAATTGAACTTTAAATTTTTTCAGTAAGAAAATAACCTATTTTTGGACATTTTATTATATATGAAAATTTGGGAACAGAATAGTTTTGGGCTATGCCTGTTGTTCTATCCCGATCATATTCATATGATTTGTAATATCAACAAATGAATAAATAAATAAATAAATATTGGCGTATGTCAAGAATAAAATAGAAAAGCTTGGAGTCAAATATAAGAAGCTGTATTGACTGATCGGAAGAAACTCCGTCCTTTCAATCCGAAACAAAGTACTTCTATACAAACACATATCAATTAAAGCCAGTAAGGACTTGGGGCATAAAACTTTAGGGGTGCACCAAAGACAGCAACAACAATGTCATACAACGATTCCAAAACAAGGGGCTGAGGAACATTGTGGATGATCTTCATAGAGACCTGCACGTTGACCTGGTGTCTAGAGGATTGCGGGGCCGGGGAGGCACGAGTGGCAATCCAGCTGCTGGACAATGAAGGCTCAAAACGAGGGAACCGTTTCAACTAGTGTAGTGCTTGTTCAAGTAGTGTCCAAAGAGCAGAAGAGCGGTGATTTGATGCAATCTAGATTTTATAGTGCAGTCAGTAAGTGTACACATTAGTATTAAGGTAACAATAGCCGTGAAAGTTTCTACTTTTACTGTTTCATTTTCCCAAGTATTATTTCGGAACAGAAAAAAATAGCTCATTACTTTATAAATAGTTATTTGTATATCAAGAGTAAAAAGTACGACTTTTTCTCCCTGTGGGAAAAAGTTTGAAGCCCGAGGAGAAGCCGAGGGCAACAATTTTCCTGAGGGAGAAAAAGTATTTTTCGCTCGTGATGTACACAACATTTTTCCTCCATCTACATTTTTTTATAGAAACTGCAAATAAAATCATTTTAATAACTTACGTATTGGTGACAATGTTTCCTAACAACATAACCTAAAATCTAAAACCTAAAAACTGGCCGTCTGATTGGCACTGCCGATTGTGCTATCTAGCAAAAGTTGTAACAATTATATCAGCTGAGCGGCTACCAAAAATGGCTGACTCCAGATCACGCGTTTCAGATTTGAATTGCAGATCAAAAATATATGTTGGCTGGTATTTTGAATAGAACAAAATATTTTTAAAATTGTTTAAATTTTCATCATCTATAAAATAAGAATATAAAATCATACAAACATATATTTCATGAGTTGTTCAAATTTCTTGTTGTGGTATTGAATTCAGTTGACTCAATGACAGACACCTCTATTACGCTTTCTCATCTGAGCTTAGACCTTCTAACCTATTAACATGTAAGTTTTTAAAATAGAGATGCTTCCCATGTTATTTAAATGGAGTCACTTTCACTCCCTAGGGAGTTTTTCTGTTTTTTACTACCTAGAGCGAAAAAGTGACACTTTAATTAAATTGAGCTGGTAAGTTATACTACATGTACGGTGAATGGAGCAGTTGCTCAGTTCCAATCCAGCCTATGTCAAAAAGCCACCCGATCAACCTACTTTTATACACCACGTCGCTGCAATTCTCAACCTCCCTGATGACGTCCGGCAAATTCCTATAGATAATTTGAGCTAGGTAGTATGGTGATTTGAGTTCTATTCCATGCATTAATCTAGGTGTTGAATATCCATGGTTGTTCCTGAGTCGTATTTGATAATTGTGTTGTATATGAGCAAATAGGTTTATTTTATTTTTCCTTATATATGTGAGAATTGTTTTTATAAATAACTGTCTTAGATTGAGCACAGGGAAGTCCGAGAATAGCAGCAACGTGGGGTACCTGGATTCTTTTTTCAGGATAGTTTTCATTATTGTGCGTTGAGTGACGGCCAGCGGCTCCAGGCAAGCAGATAAAACTTTAGGGGTGCACCAAAGACAGCAACAACAATATCATACAACGATTCCAAAACAAGGGGCTGAGGAACATTGTGAATGATCTTCATAGAGACCTGCACGTTGTCTAGAGGATTGCGGGGCCGGGGAGGCACGAGGGGCAATCCAGCTGCTGGACAGCGGCTCAAAACGAGGGAACCGTTTGAACTAGTGTAGTGCTTGTTCAAGTAGTGTCCAAAGAGCAGAAGAGCGGTGATTTGATGCAATCTAGATTTTATAGTGCAGTCAGTAAGTGTTCACATTAGTATTAAGGTAACAATAGCCGTAAAAGTTTCTAATGAGTGAATCACTGTTTCATTTTCCCAGGTATTTATTCATTTATTTATTCGTGGACATAATCACAAGTCATAAAAATATGATTAAAAAGGAACAACAGGCTTGGCCCAAATCTATTCCATTCCCAAATTTGATAAATTAATAAAATGTTCAAAAAATAGGTTATGTTTCTACTGTGAAACGTTCAAGTTCAATTTTCCTCCAAAAATATATGTAAGCTAAACATTTTGAATTTAGAGAAATTAAAACATCAAACTATATTCAAATATAACACTTAATTATCACTTCATATCAAATTAATCAAATTGTTTTATAAAATTTTGAACCCAAAAATACACACAACTTATCTCACAGAAATTATTTCGGAACAGAAAAAATTAGCTCATTAGTTTATAAAATAATATTATAGTACCCATTTTTTGGAAAAAAATAATATAAGTTTTAAGAAGATTTAGCTGGTTAGGTTTAGACTAGATCCACTTTTTGTGTAGTTGAGAAGTTGATATTGTGGTAATTATTCATATTGAATGAAAAAGACTAAGAAATTGTCAAAAAAAACCACTGATTTATTGATAATTAGAAAGACCGGTTTCGGTTATTACACCATTGTCAATCTCTGATAAAAGTTTATAACCGAAACCGGTCTTTCTAATTATCAATAAATCAGTGGTTTTTTGACAATTTCTTAGTCTTTTTCATTCAATATTTAGACTAGATGGCTATAGTATTGACCAATAGAAAAAAAGTTGCCGACTAAATAAACTCAGAAAATCACCTCTTCTGTTTCCTCAGTAGTTGTGCTAGTCGGTTGTGTGGGCTTCTCCGGTTCAGCGACGTCGGGCGGGGTCGCCGGGTGGATGGGTGTAGTTGCAGCTCCACTGCTTTCCAGGGTAGTTTGTTCTGAAGGTTCAGGGGTGTGGTGGTAATTGCTGGGGTAGGGGTTGCCATACCACCTGAAAGCAAAAACAAGATAAAAATTTCATTAACTGCAATGATGATATTTGGGCTAGGGATAGAGGTTGACCTAACAAGTGTTGTGCTATAATATGAGACGTTTCGCTACAATACAGGCCGAGTTATTCACTCAAACATAGAATTTCACCTCCACTCTCAGATCACAGAAATCACTCATCTTCAAATGCTTATAACTCAAGAATAGGAGAGAATACAATAATCGTTTCGCTACAATAATTATAGTCTGTGACAGGTGATAAATTTAATTGTAAATGAGTAAATTGAGACTGAATCCAACTGAAATCTATATATATAAAAGCGAAATGGCACTCACTCACTGATTGACTGACTGACTGACTGACTCACTCACTCACTCGCAGAACTAAAAATCTACCGGACCAAAAACGTTCAAATTTGGTAGGTATGTTCAGTTGGCCCTTTAGAGGCGCTCTAAGAAATCTTTTGGCAATATTTTAACTCTAAGGGTTGTTTTTAAGGGTTTAAAGTTCGTCTTTTAGCATGTATATTCTTCTTCTCCCAATCTCTTAATTATAATTGAAATTTCCATATCATATGTTACTATAGAACTATAATCTAGATAGAGTACCTCTTCGAAACAGTTGTTAACTGGCAACTGAATTAATAATTTTGTCAGGTTGGCATTAAGTTGAGTTGACTTTGTTAGGTTGGCACCAAGTTGAAGATTTAGATGCATTTATCGCGGAAAAATTGATTGGGCACTGCTACTTCAATCCTGGGAATATTATATTAGTAGCCGTCAGGCTCGCTTCGCTCGCCATATCCGTTTAGCCAGCCGTTTAGTCTGGACCCCCGACTGGATTGTCCTAACATATGATAAAAATGCCCAAATGAAAAATGCAGGCGAGCGAAGCGAGCCTGTTGATCTCATTCTTGGACGATCCAGTCAGGGGTCCAGGGGGCGGAGCCCCCTGGCTAGACGGATATGGCGAGCGAAGCGAGCCTGACCGGCTAGTAACTAATAAAACTAAAGCTAATTGCAAATCCTGCTAACTACAAACCTTGTCCTGGTTTAGCCAGAGTCTTAGCAATAATGGTGAGCAAAGGATGCTTCCCCCCTCCACATGTGTTCCTGAAATCGTCCAAGTCCAGAGCCCATATCATTCCTCCTCCGATGCCCATTTCTCTAATCCATTCCGACTGAAAAAAAATAAAAATTATTATTTACAAAATATTCTTCTTCTTATAATTATTATTTAACGAAAATCCTAAATAAATGCTGCAAATCACCCCGAAGACCTCTGCTACTGCAGACATTGACAACAGGGTTAACAGCTAGATGGAAATTCGATGAGAACTACTATCCAAAAATTAGTTGCCAGCCCGGAATCGAACCCGGTACCTCCCAATTGACAGTCAGGAATGCTTGCCCTTACACCAAACTGACAACTGATTCTTCTTCTTCTTGTTCCTTCACCTATCGGAGGTTGGAAATCATCACGGCAATTTTCAATTTATTGATTGCAGCCTTGAATAGTTCCTTATTAATATTACAAAATATTAACAAAAAAACTAGACTAGGAAAATAAGTAAAGTAAATACTAAGTAAAGTAATAACTAAGTAAATAAATAGTGGAGAGGTTGATTGATTGATTGAGATTGATTGAGTACTTTATTTATGTAGATTACAATATATACTGGCTTATACACTTATATACAATAGCTTACAATACAGCAAAATTATAGATGAATTTACATAATATAGACTAAGAAAATAATTATTGAACTGTATATGATATGAAAAAGCAGTTTGTAATATAATAACTATAGATAATAATCATATTGTTATGCATCTACATAAATTGGCGGAGCTTTGGACATATCAATGTCCATTCTTCGGAAAGAATATTAAAAATATCCTCCCCACTAACTCTCTACCAAAACAGAGGTTAGCAGTGAAATAAAATATGAAAGCTTACATCATAGTATAAAATAAGAAAAACAATACAAATATGAAACAACACAGATTCAAATAACTTGATTCAAAAGTGAAATATCAACTATAATGGCAGTGTTTGATATTGCTATCCTTGTCTATCATTCAACAAAGCGGATAGCGCTATCTCTTTTCTCGCTTTACTCTGTTGCCAGGCCGTCTTTTAACAATGTAGAGTTAATAGTTAATTAACAAAATATTTCATATTTATTATGAATGTTATTGAAAAATATAATTTCCTGCTTGATGAAATATAATTGATTATTTTAAACGAGAATGAACAGTTAATATTACATCAATAAATCTGTATCAGCTACCGTCTATAGTAGGCATTGACAAGACAGAGGTTCGGCAGCGTTGTTCCCCTTTCTTTCTCCACTGCCATTATAACGTGGACCACACTATAGCAGTTCGTCATGGGATGACGAAATTTGATGAATAATCAACTAAAAAATAGTTACAAATTACAACTTTCAATTATTATTCTTGAACTGGTGTGGAATTTTAATGATGTTAAAATTTAGGTGTGATCCTTACCTTTCGCCTGATGGTGTCCTTATCGTCGAAGGATATCCACTGGTCGCCGTTGTAGGCATAAGGACCCATCCTTTGTTCCTCGTCCTGTACCACTGTCCAGCCGCCATTTTTGATTCGGGAACAAATCTGAGAAAAAACAGAAGGAAATTTGTCAAATATATTGGAAAAATTCAATAACTTATTTAGACGCTACAAGCGAACGAGGCGAAAGAAGCGAGCCTACAAATATTTTAATGAACCATAGAAACCAGACTTTTTCTTGTACCAAGGTAGCATTAAGTGGATAGCATAACCTATATTTTTTATCCATTCATAACTCTACCTTCATTGTATTATCATTCATTCCATCATCATCATCACCTAGGCTTAAAATACTTTGTAAAAGTCGCATTTTAAAAATTAGTTATTTGTATATCTAGAGTGAAAAGTACGACTTTTTCTCCCTGTGGGAAAAAGTTTGAAGCCCGAGGCGAAGCCGAGGGCAGCAATTTTCCTGAGGGAGAAAAAGTATTTTTCGCTCGTGATGTACACAACATTTTTCCTCCATCTACATTTTTTTATAGAAACTGCAAATAAAATCATTCTAATAACTTACGTATTGGTGACAATGATTCCTAACAACATAACCTAAATCTAAAACCTAAAAACCGGTCGTCTGATTGGCACTGCCGATTGCGCTATCTATCGGCAAAAGTTGTAACAATTATATCAGCTGAGCAGCTACCAAAAATGGCTGACTCCAGATCACGCGGTTCAGATTTGAATAATTGCAGATCAAAAATATTTGTTGGCTGGTATTTTGAATAGAATAAAATATTTTAAAAATTGTATAAATTTTTATCGTCTACTAATATTAAGAATATAATAATTATCATACGAACATATATTTCATGAGTTGATCAAATTTCTGGTTGTGGTATTGAATTCAGTTGACTCAATGACAGACACCTCTATTATGCTTTCTCATCTGAGCTTAACCTTCTAACCTATTACAATGTAAGTTTCAAAATAGAGATGCTTCCCATGTTATTTAAATGGAGTCACTTTTACTCCCTAGGGAGTTTTTCTGTTTTTTACTATCGAGAGCAAAAAAGTGACACTTTAGTATTAGGTTTCAGGGAGTAAAGTAAGTACTTTAGACAGTAGGTGGAGGAAAAATGAATTATTTATGAGGTGATCAAAGCGAGCCCAACAAAATATCAATGAATATTACAAATCGTACCCGTTCTGGCAAAACTCACCAAGTCAAAAACTACAGTTTTGAGTTATAAGCACATAACACTTGGTGAGTTTTGCCTGACTACCAAACAGCAAATATTGCTCACCATTTCCTAAAATTTAGGGAATAAAATAATAATGTTATCACTATCCATTAATAATTAGTTTGTGGGAAGCAAAACTCACGAGATATGTTTAGTGAATTATTATTCTTGATGAAGCTCTGTATTCATGAGGATGAAAACTCATTAAAGATGGTTAGTGAAAATTGCTAGACGATTCCTTGAAAACTAAAGGACTTTGGTGAATTTTGCCAGACAAGAAAAATGTGTCTAGCAGCTTAGTGAGATCTAATAAAGTGGAAAAATAGAAATAGTAATAAAATATATGACTTGGTGAGTTCTGCCTACTCAAAGAACTACATTTTTTAAGCCTATCGAAATACATTACTGAAAATGAGCATTTTTGTAGTTAGTGAGTTTTGCCAGAACGGGGACGAAATGGTAATTACTAGGATATTGCAATTATTCAAATGCTAATGAATTAATTAATAATAATTACGAAAATCCCAATTAAATGCTGTAAATCACCCCGAAGACTTCTGCTACTGCAAATATTGACAACAGGGTAAACAGCTAGATGGAAACTCGATGAGCGCTGCTATTCAAAAATTAATTGTCAGCCCGGGAATCGAACCCAGTACCAGTATGATTTTATTACAGTATAGTATGCTGTAATGAGAATCATATGTTTATTTGTTCTACAATCAGCTGTTTACCGGCTTGATTTCATGGATGTAAAACAGGTTAAATTGAATGACTATGACAAAAATTTTTAACATGGACCTTGATCTAATGTTTTTGTAATGAAATAATTTATATCATAGAGAAACAATAGCATAAGTAGATATCTCATGGTATAGGGAATTTATATTCGTAACTTTTACTGTTATCTCAAGCCGATTACTGTCGATTTTTACTGTTTTGTTGGGAGTGTAAGAGTGTATGAACGGCACAATTTGAGAGACTACCAGCGTCACACAGCTGCATAGGAAAGAGCTACGTGAACTATCGGCTTGGGATAACACTAAAAGTTGCCACATAAACGCCCTATACCATGGATATCTACTTACGCTATTGTTTCTCTATGTTATTATTAAACGAAAATCCAAATTAAATGCTGTATTTCTTGCAATATCTCATTAATTTCCATCTGTAGATTATATAAGTTTTTTATTGTAACAAATCGTATCTATAGAATAATTGAAGCATTTTTGTACCTCATGCCTGACTGCTGTAATCCTAATTATAAAATTACGGCATGCTATAGTGAGGTCCACGTTATAATGGCAGTGGAGAGAGATAGGAGAACAACATTGCCGATCCTATGTCTTGTCAATGCCTTCTATAGACGGTTGCCGATACAGGTTCATTGATGTAATGTTCATAACTGTTCATACTTGTTTAAAATAATCAATTATTGACCGAGCGAAGTGAGGTCTAAGATTCAAGTCGACGGTTTGGCATTTCTCTTAATGATTGAATGTTTATATGTTGCGCATTTACGGCAAAACGCGGTAATAGATTTTCATGAAATTTGACAGGTATGTTCCTTTTTAAATTGCGCGTCGACGTATATACAAGGTTTTTGGAAATTTTGCATTTCAAGGATAATATAAAAGGAAAAAGGAGCCTCCTTCATACGCCAATATTAGAGTAGAAATCAGACTATAGAATTATTCATCATAAATCAGCTGACAAGTGATTACACAGATGTGTGGAGAAGCCAGTCTATTGCTGTATTTCCATAAGGTCTATAGTTTCAATCAGGTACTTGTGGATGAGAATACTGCGTGAGGTCTACTTTTCACAGAACTACCAGTACTACCCGTTCAAAAACATCGAACATCTTGAAAATGTATGTTTCCATGAACGTTGTAGACAGTTGCAGCCAGACCTGATAACAGCGCTCACACTCACATTCCGGGACGACTCGTCACGGTACGATAGGACAGAAAGCTCTATGTTTATAGTATTTTATTGAGTAATAAATTATATTTTTCAATAATTTCATAATGAATAAGATGAAATATTTTGTTAATTAATTATTGTATCTACATTGTTGACAGACGATCTGGCAAGAGATCAAAGCGAGAAAGAGATAGCGCTATCTGCTTTGTTGAATGATAGCCAAGGATAGTAATACCATTGCCAATCAAACACTGCCATTATAACGTGGACCTCACTGGATAATGTCTAGTATGATAGATTACCTCATAGTAGGCTAGGAACCCAGCAGCCCTGGTCGACTCGCCCGCCTGGCCTGGCCCCGGGGCGGGCGCATTCAGCCCATGCTGCTCTCGTTTGGCCAGTGTGAACGACTGCCCGTACAGGGGCATGCCCATCACCAGCTTGTGCTTGGGCACGCCCTCAGACAGCCAGTAGTTGATTTATGTAGATTACAATAGATACTGGCTTATACACTTATATACAATAGCTTACAATACAGCAAAATTATAGATGAATTTACATAATATAGACTAAGAAAATAATTATTGAACTGTATATGATATGAAAAAGCAATTTGTAATAATATAATAACTATAGATAATTATATTGTTATGCATCTACATAAATTGACGGAGCTTTGGACAAATTAATGTCCATTCATCGGAAAGAATATTCGAAGTATCCTTCGAAAGAGAGAGAAAAGTAGAGGGAGTAGAATGAAAAGAAGAGAGACAGCTTCTTACCGCATTGAAATAGTCGAAATCATCCTCAGGATGGTAATACATGGGAGCCAGATGACCGGTCTTCTTATCCCATTGCCCGTGGTAGTCATATGTCATCACCGATATCCAATCCAGATATTTCGCCATTGTTTTCACATCGTAACCTGCACATTTCAATATAATTAGTCAAGATCTATACTATAATCAAGGTAATCTATACTATAACTAGCCGTCAGGCTCGCTTTGCTCGCCATGTCTGTCTTGCCAGGGGGCTCCGCCCCCTGGACCCCCGACTGGATCGTCCAAGTATGAGATCAGCAGGCTCGCTTCGCTCGCCTGCATTTTTCATTTGAGCATTTTTATCATATGTTAGGACAATCCAATCGGGGGTCCAGACTAAACGTCTGGCTGAACGGATATGGCGAGCGAAGCGAGCCTGACGGCTAGTAATATAATATTCCCAGGATTGAAGTAGCAGTGCCCAATCAATTTTTCCGCGATAAATGCATTTTAATCTTCAACTTGGTGCCAACCTAACAAAGTCAACTCAACTTAATGCCAACCTGACAAAATTATTAATTTAGTTGCCAGTTAACAACTGTTTCGAAGAGGTACTCTATAATTCTATAGTAACATATGATAAGGAAATTTCAATTATAATTAAGAGATTGGGAGAAGAAGAATATACATGCTAAAAGACGAACTTTAAACCCTTAAAAACCACCCTTAGAGTTGAAATATTGCCAAAAGATTTCTTAGTGCGCCTTTAAGGGCCAACTGAACATACCTACCAAATTTGAACGTTTTTGGTCTGGTAGATTTTTAGTTCTGCGAGTGAGTAAGTGAGTGAGTGAGTGAGTGAGTCAGTCAGTCAGTGAGTGAGTGCCATTTCGCTTTTATATATATATAGATAAAGGATAGAACTGGCTTATACACGCACTGGATAGGAAAATTATGTTTGACGCATCATTACGTCTCAACTACTCAACTGATTAGCTTGAATTTTTGCATATAGATTGTTAATTTACCGAGGATGGTTATAGGCCTATTTTAACCTTCCGGTAGTCGCGCCCTACTCAATCACACGAGCAGTCACGTGTTGTATTTTGTACATATATTTAAGCACTAAAATTATAAATAAAATTCCTGAACAAATTATTAGCTGTGCCAAGATAACAAAAAAAAGTAAAAACAGATATCAATGCTTGGATCAAAATTAACTACTTCTTCTACCTTTGAGAACTATATTAAGTTAACAGAGAACTTTTCTGATTAGTGCGCTCACTTCCCCTACTTGTGCTCTATCACATCCCTTTCCCAATCCTTTCCAAAAATTCCAAGGATCAAAAGCCTTCCTATGACATGGATAGCCATAGTTGGAAGAACTTTTGATCCTCTACCCTTCTTCACCACATAACATGTATAATTTGCCTTCAAATATTGTAATGTGTTCTCATATTATGATATTTATTTTATACTTTAATGCTTTTTTATTGATGTAATTAATTTTTATTTCATATTGATGTATCTTATGTGTGTGTGTGTGTGTGTGTGAATAAATAAATTGAATTGAATTGAATTGTACAACATCCAATTTTCCAAGTGTTATGTACTCTGTTTACTGTCAAAACATATTAATTAATATTTACATCTCATTGGATTATTTCACGCCTATGAACATTTGGATACTAACCATTTCAAAGCCCAATAAGGTACACCAAGAAAAGCCATCAATTCTGTGTTATTGGTTCGTTTACAGTCCCCGTATACAGTCTTTCACTATCTTATGCACTGTGGCGACTAAATGGCACCTGAAGACTGAACCATTGCTCGGTTGATACTGCAACTCAGTGGAGTGATGGGGGCAAAGTTTTGGAATGCATAGGTGACTCATTCACTGACACCACCCCATTCAATAGTTTTGTGCAGCAAAAAACTGACACTGTTGTACTTTTTACAACAGCGCGACTGCCGGAAGGTCAAATTCTCCTAGATTTCAGTAGATCAAGTTTTCAGTTTGTCAACTTTTAAAATAGACCCTTGCGCGGCACGGGCTACCTGCTAGTCATGCAGAAAGTCACGGAAGTGTATTATACTACAATGACAAAAATCTCTGTAAAAGAAAAAACTAAAAATGGCTACACAAGTAATTTATAGATATTCCACAGATATTTAAATCTATGAGAGAAATTAAAACTCAGTGAATTGTGAGACAGTATACCTGATTATTACTAACCCTCTGACGGTTTCACTCTCGTTTACACGAACTATTGGATTTAACCGCCGTTAAATGACGTCTCATTCAACAGAAGCAATGCCACGAGAACCAATTAACTAATCGCACCAAATCAAGCGAAGCGAGCCTTACAATGAATTAATAATTATTATTAGACGAAAATCAAAATTAAATGCTGTTATTCACTTCGAAGACTTCTGCTACGGCAAATATTGACAACAGGGTAAACAGCTAGATGCAAATTCCATCTGTTCATTGAATATTCTATACACCATTCAGTAGCTCCTGGTTGAGTTATTAGGGTGAGCAGAGCTAGCATAATTCACAATTCAATAACTTTATTTGCAAAAGAAAAATTGAAATATATTTTAGAGCTGTGAATAACAAATAGTGAGTAGGTTTTTAATTTTGTATTCAAATTTTTTAAATAAGTGCAATATTTCTAAAGTTTTTTATTTATTGTGATTCATTTAGAGTATAAAATCAACCTTCAAAATTCAAAATTTTAAACCATCATTTCTAGACCGAAAATCAAGTGACGAAGCAGTGTGTGATTACATAACCTTATCTTTTGGACAACATTAACATTTTATCAAAATTTTTGGAGAGAAATAGTACAGGCTTAGCCTAGTTTTTCCTCCAATGTCATAATTGTATTATGATTATAGTATTTTATACAATAAAAAAATAAAAGAAGTTACATTTGATTATTGTTAATTTCCAATCGCTATAGTCACCCTAGTTTTCCTTAACGACGAGCGAAGCGAGCCTAAATAATTGAAGTACTACTGATGATATGATGGAAAATGTAAATGAGAGGTTCGGAAGACACCTACCCTCGTCGATAACAGCCTTGCTGGGAGACACGGCGGCTGACAGTAGGAGGTCGTGAGATCTGAAAGCAGTTTTCAGTTCTTTCACAAAAAGTCCGAAGCTCTCCTTGTCCGATGCGGGGCCTTTGTCACAGTTCACCTGAAAAACAAATACCATAGTAATCTATAATTGACCGAGCGAAGTGAGGTCTAAGATTCAAGTCGACGGTTTGGCATTTCTCTTAATGTTTATATATGTTGCGCATTTACGGCAAAACGCGGTAATAGATTTTCATGAAATTTGACAGGTATGTTCCTTTTTTAATTGCGCGTCGACGTATATACAAGGTTTTTGGAAATTTTGCATTTCAAGGATAATATAAAAGGAAAAAGGAGCTTCCTTCATACGCCAATTTTAGAGTAAAAATAAGACTATAGAATTATTCATCATAAATCAGCTGTATAGTGGACTATAATACTACCCGTTCAAAAATATGGAACATCTTGGAAATGTATCTTTCCATCAACGTTAGTAGACAGTTGACTATAAATACAACCCGTTCAAAAACATCGAACATCTTGAAAATTGTATGTTTCCATGAACGTTGTAGACAGTTGCAGCCAGACCTGATAACAGCGCTCACACTCACATTCCGGGACGACACGTCACGGTACGATAGGACAGAAAGCTCTATGTTTATTTAGGATTTTTTCTAGACATTTTAAATTGATAAATTATTTATTAATTTTTGAGAAAACATAAAAACAGGTCAATGTAACTAACTGAGCGCGAGTTCTACTGTTCACAGAGCTACTAGTATAATAAAGGCAAGAACTGGCTTATACACGTAGGGGATAGGAAATTCACGAATGACGCATCATCGCGTCTCAACTACTCAACTCATTAACTTGTCATTTTGAATATAGATTCTCAATATACCGAGGATAGTTATAGGCCTATTTCAAATTCTTCAAGATATCCCATGGTATAGGTCGTTTATGTTGCAAATTTGTTCTCCGATTACTGTCGACTACTGTCTATGATTAGTGTGTTGTTGGGAGTGTAAGAGTGTAAGAAGGGCACAGTATGACAGACTACCAGCGTCACATAGCTTCACCAAAAACAACTACTAGGACTATCGGCTTCAGTTAACACTCACATTTGCAACATAGACACCCTATACACTGTCTATTATTAGTGTGTTGTTGGGAGTGTAAGAGTGTTAGAAGGGCACAGTATGAGAGACTACCAGCGTCACATAGCTTCACCAAAAACAACTACTAGGACTATCGGCTTCAGTTAACACTCACATTTGCAACATAACGGTCCTTTACCACGGGATATCTTCTTATATATGCTATCTATTCTCTATAGTATCACCAAAAATGATACAGTATCACCACATTATATGATACAGTATAAACACAATACGATACAGTATCATCTCAACTTGATACACAACACCATTTTTTCTCTAGGAATCTTTTCTAACCTGCCAGCACTTGGGGTACTCCCAATCCAGATCCAGTCCATCAAAGTCGTATTTCAAGAGGAATGGAACGACATGTTGTATGAAGCGCTGTCTAGAGGCGGCACTGTTAACTAATCGCGAGTACTTGTCCCCCTGGGAGTCGTTCCAGCCTCCAATCGCCAACAGAACATGGACACCCTTCTTTTTCATGGCCACCACACGCTCGTAGAACTCTGCAAAATTGTTGAAAATATTGTCAAAATTACACATCTTGCTGTGGAGAATAATATAAAATAGTACTTCAAGTTAAGGAAGTGCCTCATAACTGCCAGTTTCAATTTGTCTAGTGTATTAGGTTTCAAAGGCACAAAAGGAAAGGTTAGGGAGGTTGGGTTTTGGCTTTTAAATAGCAATATGCTAATATTATTTGTAATGTGTCTATGATTAATTATTATTATTATTAAACGAAAATCCAAATTAAATGCTGTAAATCAGCCCGAAGACTTCTGCTACTGCAGACATTGACAACAGGGTAAACAGCTAGATGGAAATTCGATGAGCGCTACTATTCAAAAATTATTTGTCAGCCCGGGAATCGAACCCAGTACCTCCTAATTGCCGATCAGAAAGCCCAGGTTGAAGTTTATGAATACCATTAGTATCTATGGATGAGTACACATCAGCACTGTATGACAACTCCCATAACAACCAATGTTATTCTTATTTAAATTCTAATCAGTTTATTGACTTACTATTATCGAAATCAGCCCACAAGTCATGTGC
Organism: Nilaparvata lugens; assembly: GCF_014356525.2. Taxonomy (NCBI): domain Eukaryota; kingdom Metazoa; phylum Arthropoda; class Insecta; order Hemiptera; family Delphacidae; genus Nilaparvata; species Nilaparvata lugens. The sequence continues at coordinate 400,909 of NC_052517.1, read as the reverse complement.
CTTTCTGGTGTGATTTTCAAAGTCGAGCCCAGGTTGGAGTTTATGAATACCATCAGTATCTATGAATCAGTTCACACCAGCACTGTGTGACAACTCCCATAAGAACCAATGTTATTTGAATTTAAATTGTGATTAGTGACTTAATATTATCGAAATCAACCCACGAGTCATGTGCCTTTATGATGAGGTTTTCAAAGTCGAGCCCAGGCACTACCTCCGTAAACAAAGCCGTAGTGCATTCGTGTGACGTCAGCACAGGTAGGGCTCCTACACCAATAGAAACACTATCTGATATAGATCAGCTGAAATCAACGAATTTTCATTGGTGTAGGAGCCCTACCTGTGCTGACGTCACACGAGTGCACTACGGCTTTGTTCACGGAGGTAGTGGCCCAGGTTGGAGTTTATGATTACCATTAGTATCTATGGATGAGTTCACACCAGCACTGTGTGAAAACTCCCATAACAACCAATGTTATTTCAATTGTGATTAGTGACTTAATATTATCGAAATCAGCCCACGAGTCATATGATTTTATGATGAGGTTTTCAAAGTCGAGCCCAGGTTGGAGTTTATGAATACCATTAGTATCTATGAATGAGTTCACACCAGCACTGTGTGACAACTCCCATAAGAACCAATGTTATTTCAATTGTGATTAGTGACTTACTATTATCGAAATCAGCCCACGAGTCATGTGCCTTTATGATGAGATTTTCAAAGTCGAGCCCAGGTTGGAGTTTATGAATACCATTAGTATCTATGAATCAGTTCACACCAGCACTGTGTGACAACTCCCATAAGAACCAATGTTATTTCAATTGTGATTAGTGACTTACTATTATCAAAATCAGCCCACGAGTCATGTGCCTTTATGATGAGATTTTCAAAGTCGATCCCAGGTTGGAGTTTATGAATACCATTAGTATCTATGAATCAGTTCACACCAGCACTGTGTGACAACTCCCATAACAACCAATGTTATTTCAATTGTGATTAGTGACTTACTATTATCGAAATCAGCCCACGAGTCATGTGCCTTTATGATGAGATTTTCAAAGTCCAGTACAGCAAATCCATACAGCACATGGGTGCACAGGTTGGTGTCTATATCCTCTGGCAGATATTTGGCGGGGCCTGTCCTATACCATGCCCAATTCGTGAAGTAACACACTACCTTGAACGGACCTGAAAAATACCAGAAATAGCTTCAAGTAATAGTATATTTCGCACCTAGGGCCGAAAATGAGACTTTTCTGGCTCGGAATCGGTTTTCAAGTCCGAGGCCGTAGGCCGAGGACTAGATAAGATTGAGAGCTGGAAAAACATTTTTGCCCATGGTGAGAACGTTATTTTTCGCCACACAGAAAAATAAACAATATATATATGAGAATAATTGTCTATTATAAGCACTTCCGAAAGCAAAAGTGCAAAAATAGCAAATAGCTCTAGCAAATCTGAGGTAATCTGAATATCAAGAAATTGTCTAAGTATTTTTATTTTTTATTCTGATTTGTCTAAATAACCTAAAAGATTATGTTCAATTATGTAAGAGGTTGAGTTTATACTTTTTATTTTTCCAAATGACAATAAGATGATATTATTATAAATGTTTTAATTATTGAATGATAAACACAAATAATGAATAGTTTTTGATCAGCTGTTTTAGCACACTTGAAATTTGGCCAATCTGTCAATCTGAATGTCAACTGAAGTTTAGGTTAGAAGTTCTATCCTACTCTGAAAATCGAATTATTTGAATAGTTTATAATATATATCTTATCTGTATGTTATTCATCCAAATAAAATGATAGTATATTATTACAGAATACTTTATTGAATTCTAGAAGCATAAAATGATTCCGTTTATCCACCATGTTCCGTGATAAACGCTGTACTAGGAGGTTTGAGGTTAGATTCTATTATACTCTGAAAATTGAATTTGAATAGTTTATAATATCTCATTTGTATTTCATTCATCCAAATAAAATGATAGTATCTTATTGCAAAAAGTTTATTCAATTCTAGAAGCATAAACTGATTCCGTTTCATAAACTATTTTGTAAACACGTTCACATCAAATCAGAATCAGCTGACTTCAAGGTTATTTTACAGCCCTAGGGCCGTAAAAATTTTACCGGCCTAGTCAGAAAACAATCACTTTCGGCCTCCATATGACGCACGTAAACCAGCTCATTACATCCAAGTGGGGCGAAAAATACATTTCACTTTTTGTGTAGTTGAGAAGTTGATATTGTGGTAATTATTCATATTGAATGAAAAAGACTAAGAAATTGTCAAAAACCACAGATTTATTGATACTTGGAAATCATAAATTAGAGATTTCTAAGTATCAATAAATCTGTGGTTTTTGACAATTTCTTAGTCTTTTTCATTCAATAAAATACATTTGTTCATATAGATCTATGCAATGCGTATATAAATATGTACTCCAGCCCCTTCATGTTACCAGGTAAAACATTATAGTTATAAAATAGAATATTATAGCACCCTTTAAAATTAATAAAATGATAAAACAAGAATACAAATTGTATTTTATTTTTTTATTAATTTTAAACGGTACTATAATTCTATTCTAAAAAATAAATACATTAAGATAAGTTAAGTAACGCGTCCTCGGCACCGTCGCCGGACGGGTGACCACCACTCACCGTTAGCCAGTGGATGCTTGCCGCTGGGCTTGCTGGGTTTGTTGGGAATTGGCTTGGGTTTAGGGGTGGTTTCCGGTTTCCACTCCCACTGGGGGTTGCTGGTGCTTGTGGGGTCCGGTTTCCATTCCCATTCGGGTCTGTTTGTGCTGGTGGTGGCCAGCGAAACCGGTTTACTGCTACCTGAGGGTGGTTTATTGTCGGGTTTACTGCCGCCCTGTGGATTGGAGGGTGACGTCACACGGCACGTAGAGCGAGAGGGCCAGTCGCAGATGTTGTTTTTCTACAGAAAGAAAGAAAGAAAGAAATATTTATTGTCAAAATCATTAAACAAACTTTACAAATGTGAAAAATATAAAAATTTTCATATACAATACATTGCAAAAACTTAAAATTAAAATATTTTCCATTTAAAAATCGATTATAATATTATCATTGGCGTTACCAGCAAAACTAAGTAGTTTGAGCGATGGCAACGAGTAATCAGTCGGCTATAATTAGTGGCTTGAGATTCAGTCGAAAATAGAAAAAAATATAATAAAGAAAAAAGAAACATATGGAATGTATGAAAAACTAGAAAAAAAAATAAAATTTCAATCCGAAAAGAAGAAGTACTAAGAGTGAAATACTAAGAGAGCAGAAAAACTAGAATGAATTCATAATAATTTAAAAACTCAAAAGAAAAAGAGATGATTCATGTAATTATTAATCTACAATTCACTGTACATATGTAATCCATTTAGTAACATAATGTAATTCATTTGTAGCATATATGCAATTCCTTTTGTAAGCAAAGAGAGAATTAAAAAAACAATACAATACAGTACACATGACACAAAAAATAAAAATTAAACTCAGAGAGAGAAAATTAATCTGGGAGTATAGCCCTACTAATAATAAATTCAGAGGAACTGAGGAAGACAGTATATGTACATCAAATTAAAATATTTTAGGTATGATATCTTCTGTCTTTATCCAGCTTTCAACTTTTAATTTAAGTGCTTTTGTAGGTTTTCTTGCAATGAAATGTTCTGGCATAACATGAGAAAAAATATATTCAATTATTTTCCACAATAATTATTTATTAATATACATTCATAGATACAATTTATAATTCTCAAATAGTTATGAATGTCTACAGACGGAAATTACTGAGATATTGCAATTATTCAAATGCTAATGAATTAATTATTATTATTAAACGAAAATACAAATTAAATGCTGTAATTTACCCCGAGCTGACAAATAATTTTTGAATAGCAGCGCTCATCGAATTTCCATCTAGCTGTTAACCCTGTTGTCAATATTTGCAGTAGCAGAAGTCTTCGGGGGTGAATTAAATTTCATTTAATTTGGATTTTCGTTTCATAATAATAGTTATGAATGATTGGGAACGGAACAAGCTTAAAGCTCAAAACGGTTCCTTTCCAAATTTCGACAGACGTAGTCCACAAATGGTTATGTTTATTAAATTGATTAAAATGTATTCTATCTATACAATTTGTTTTTCTAAAAAATAATAAAATATATTCATTTATGTTCTACAATAATTAATTAATTTATACATTATCATTATCAACTCGTTATGAATGATTGGTAAAGGAACAAAGCCCAATGATTGAGAAGGTTTGAAGCCCAAAACTGTTTCTTTCCGAAATTTTGACAGAAGTAGTCCAAAAATAGGTTATGTTTATCATTATAGCTGAATAAATTGACTTGGGCCCGGCTTCTAGGGCACTTATTGAATCTTAGGCCCGGTTGCACAAAAGCCGGTTAAATTTTAACCGTGATTAATTTCACGAGAACCAATCAGAGAAGGCTTTTTTGAGAAGACGGCTTCTCTGATTGGCTCTCATGGAATTAATCACGATTAAAATTTAACCGGCTTTTGTGCAACCGGCACTAAGTCTGGCTACTAACGGTAGGGCAAGCATGATAAACATGCATGTTTATTCAGATCAAGTTATGCGCAGAAACGCCAAAATAGGCTAGGCGCACACCAGTTAGTCAAGACAAGACAAGACTTGATCAGACACGTTTAGTCACAATACTTGACATAGTTACATCAACACCATACACTTACTTCACCAACTAATTAATGTAAAAAGTGAAAACTACATGTGAACTGGCCTTTTAATATATTTATGTTACTAGTAGGTAACCCGTGCTTCGCAAGGGTCTGTTTTAAAACTGCAAAATGAAAACTTGACGTAATGAAAAATCGAAATTTGAAAATAGGCCTATAACCATCCTCGGTTTATGAAGAATCTATATGCAAAATTTGAAATTAATCAGTTGAGTATATTTCAGACGTGATGATGCGTCAAACATAATTCCCTATTCCTTACGTGTATAAGCCAGTTCTTTCCATTATTATAGTATAGAAAACTGAAGAATACATAATACTTGGAAACCTCACAGAATCATATTGATTTTTCCAATACATCAATAAATTTTAGTTCGATTAGGATCCTCCTCAATTTGAATCAGGCAGCCTTTTGTTTTCCCAATTCCAAACAAAATACCTAAAATACTCGTTTCACTGGGAATTCGTGTCTGATAGTACATTATAACTGAAGAATATAAATTAAATATAAATATGTAAATTTATTTTCAAATAAATAAATAAATAAATTATTACTTATTTTATTGTGATCTATTCATTTGTTTTTCTTATGAAATTAAATTATAGGCCTACAGCATGAAGACTATGTCCTGATAGTTGCAGTGATAGTAGTTTTAATTTTTCTGCTCAAAATTTTCAAGTTTATTTCAATATTATTGAAACTTTCCGATTGTTTAGTGTATTTCCGGCTTTTATCAACCCTTCGAAATTCAAAATTCATTAGTCATATCTCGAATACGTATTCTCTGAGTGTTAATCTTTGGTGAAAACAGAAATTTTAAACTTAACCTCACTTTGGACTATTTATGTGCCAAAATCAAGGAATTGAAGAAGTTTTGGGCAATTGCCTGTTTCTTTTTCCAAATATCGTGTTTGTGAATGTTCTAATAAATAAATAAATACATAAATAAATAAATATTCATTTGTACTGGTGGCAAAATTTTACATTAAAAATAATTATTTGATAAAATCCAAGTTCAATAGTAATGAAAACAAATTCCTTCAAAAAATAATTTATAATAATACGCTTCGAGGGAAAAAGTTAAGAACAAAAAAAATGGGAAGCATCGGGGATTCGAACCGAGAAACCATCGCTCCGTAGGCAAGCGTTTTACCGCTGCGCTACATAGACGTTCGAAAATAATAGTCTTATAACCTGCTCATAAAAAGACACACTTTGGGCTATGGAACTCCATGTAGCCTACGGTAGCATAGATGAATTTGAACATTAATTCTGAAAAATCTAGAAGGAAAATTGAAATTTGGGCTTCCAGGTGCACGAGATTGATATTTTTGATATCTATGTTCAAAATTTGGAGATCTAAATCGTTCCCGTTTTTCCGGTATGCAATCCACAAGTTGACATGTTTCGATGCGAACAAACGAACACACGAACAAACACAACCCTACTCTCTCTTATTATATAGATTAGCGAAAGTTGCATGAATGTGAACTGACCGCATTCCAATGCAGCCCAGGGGGACAGCTGTATATCTGATAGGCTCCCCACTGGCATTGCAAGTACTGGTTGCAATTGGACGGATGCGCTGTGAACTGGCCTTTGGAACAACCAGCTGATTTGCGACTCCATTCCAGCTCCACTACGACACAATTAAAACACAACACATATGCACACACACTGCTAAACAATATTGTACAGTGAAATAAAACACATAAGATAAAACATAACAGAAACCGCTAAAAGGTATTAAAGTGAAATCATGTACTAGAAAAACACAGCTATTTATTCAAATTCCAACGGTACAACACCAATTTTACGAAGAAAAATAACTACAGAGGAACAATTTATAATGGAATTTAATAGATAATAAATTAATAAATTATTACAAGCAAAACTTTTGCTGTATGATCGGTTTATTGCACATCTATTAATACCTTAGAATTAGAAGTAGTAATAATAAAAATAATATCGAGTGGCCTGGCTGGCTCAGATCTGGTGTCAGAGTTTTCAGATCGCAACTGATCAATTTCAGGGCCTCTGACATGACCTAACGACTGCTTTTTAGGCAGCCGGGACCGACGTCTTAACGTGTCCATCCGAAACAATGGTTGTTGTTGGTTTTGAGAATTAGAAGTAGTCACAGTCTTATTGTAAATAGCTTCATGTGATTACATGGTGAAACCATAGAGCAACAATAGAATAAATAGATATCCCATGGTATAGGGAATTTATGTCGCAACTTTTACTGTTATCTCAAGCCGATAGTTCACGTAGTTCTTTCCCATGCAGCTGTGTGACGCTGGTAGTCTCTCAAATTGTGCCGTTCATACACTCTCACCCCAACAAAACAGTGAAAATCGACAATAATCGACAGTAATCGGCTTGAGATAACAGTAAAAGTTACGACATAAACTCCCTATACCATGGGATATCTACTTACGCTATTGTTTCTCTATGGTGAAACTGAAAGGAAGAACATAGATGACTTGCATGCAGTTTCTATTTTTTAATTATTTTCATAATTTCTCAAGAAAATGAGTAAGCGTCTGAGGCGATCAATATGTTCTATAGTGAGGTCCACGCTATAATGGCAGTATACGATTGACAATACTGTTGCTGTCCTTTTCTATCATACAACAAAACAGATAGCGCTATCTCTCTCTCGCTGTCTTTGGTAGAGAGTTAGAGGGGAGGATATTTTTAATATTCTTTCCGAAGAATGGACATTGATAAGTCCAAAGCTCCGCCAATTTATGTAGATGCATAACAATATAGTATCTATAGTTATTATATTACAAATACTTTTCATATCATATACAGTTCAATAATTATTTTCTTAGTCTATATTATGTAAATTCATCTATAATTTTGCTGTATTGTAAGCTATTGTATATAATTGTATAAGCCAGTATATTGTAATCTACATAAATAAAGTACTCAATCAATCAATCGCTTTGCAATGTTGTCAGTTTGCCAGAATATTTTATTTTTACTTTTGACAGTGACTGTACAAAAGTAGACAAACAATTCTCAGCCGCCATTTTTTTTCTTCATTCTATCAAAATACTTGAGTACACAAGTCGTATTTAAAATGTAGTTTTGAAACAATAAAATAATTTTTAGACATTACCGTATGAGAAACACATAATAAATTCCTGAAATGACATTTTAAAAGTTGATAGCTAACCATCCTTGGCTCCACCTATGCTTCAGTTAGGCTACACGTATAGGTTAGACCTACTCGTACTGGTATAAATAATATTGAAAGGTTATTTCAGAATTATTTACGTTAAAATTACTTTTTTTGGATAGGATTTCTATTTTTCTATTATCTTTAAAAGAAATTGGAGTAGAATACCTACCAAATAACTTAATTTCTGTTGTTTTGAGATTCAGATTGGTGTATAACAGCTTTTTAAATTAGCCGCCATTTCAGATTTGTACATAAAAATCTTGAAAATCTATGAAAACAAATTTTTGAATCAGGTTATGAAAAAATATATTTTCTTGATTAATTTGACATTAAATTGATTATTTTATCAAGGAAATGACAATTATTATTAGATCAAATTTAATGGGATGAATTGAGTAATAGCTGTGTACACTCAGTGGCAAAATGAAGAGACTTGGCAACGTTTTTCTCCTATATTTCTTCACTGCCATTATAACGTGGACCTCACTATAGATTTGGTTCTTTGGTCTAATAAAAAAATCCCTGGTTGTTGGGTGAAAGTGAAGGAATCCAACTACTCATGCCTGACTGCTATCTATATTCCTAGCTATAAAATTACGGCATGCTGGGCTGGTTGACTCAAACATCTGGCAACAACTCAGCTGGTTGATCAAATGTTATTGCAATGCATAGTAGCGTCTTGAAGCTGTAGTAAGAGGTAAAAATCTGGTGTGGCGCACTCACACAACTTTCCTTGCCGTTATGAAAATTGATCACTGACGCTAGTGTTCCCGCGCATCTCAAGTCTACTATTCAAAGATTTGAGCCAGCTGGTGACAGGGCAATAACGCTGGAGACACACATGAGGTCTGCTATATCTTCATAGTGAATGATTTAATAGAATCAACAATAATTTGCAATTGAATAATCACATTTTCTCGAATTTAAAGCTCATTTTCAATTTTAGGTGAAAATGTTACTGAACATTAATTGTAGAGATTTTCATGCTCAATCTACTCCACTTGAATTTTTCGTTCCAATTGTATCTGAAGCCTGATAATTGGGAATCTATCAGCATTGATGGGGCGAAGCTCCTGAAATTTTTACAGATATGGGACTTGTGGTAGTTGATAGAGCTTATCAATGACTATTCTAGGTATAAATTTAATCAAAATCGTTGGAGCAGTTTCCGAGAAAATCACGAAAAACCCTGTCTTTGACAACATTCTCGCCATTTTAGCCGCCATCTTGAATTGCATTTGATCGAAATTGTTCGTGTCGGATCCTTATAGTGGAAGGACCTTAAGTTCCAAATTTCAAGTCATTCCGTTAATTGGGAGATGAGATATCGTGTACACAGACGCACATACTCATACACACACCACACACACACACACAACACACACACACACACACACACACACACACACACACACTACAGACCAATACCCAAAAAACCAGTTTTTTGGACTCAGGGGACCTTGAAACGTATAGAAATTTAGAAATTGGGGTACCTTAATTTTTTCGGAAAGTAAAAATCGGTCCAGGAATAAGTTATGAGTCCGTGACCCTTGGAATAAATAGGCTCGCTTCGCTCGCCTCAAAGAACAGCCTTCTGCTACGACACCTGGATTCTAGGGAATTCGTTGATGTTTTTTTTTTGCAAAAATCCATGATATTCATGGATTTCCTAAAAATTGCAAATCTTCCAGATTTGGTTGATATTCAGGCTATGGATAGAGGTTGACCTAACAAGTGTTGTGCTATAATATGAAACGTTTCGCTACAATACAGGCCGAGTTATTCACTCAAACATAAAATCTCACCTCCACTCTCAGATCAGAGAAATCACTCATCTTCAAATGCTTATAACTCAAGAATAGGAGAGAATTCGGCCAATGTGATGACATATTATTGTTGCTCTCGTCAAGTACTATCATTCCTCAGAGTTTGAGCGATTCTAATTTATGATTTATTCATGGATTTCATGGAAAATGAAAATCTCCCAGATTTGGTTGATATTGGGGCTATGGATAGAGGTTGACCTAACAAGTGTTGTGCTATAATATCAGACGTTTCGCTACAATACAGGCCGAGTTATTCACTCAAACATAAAGTGTCGGTTGCACGTACGTCGGTTAAATTTTAATCGTGATTAATTCCACGAGATCCAATCAGAGAAGCCGTCTTATCAAAAAGGCCTCCTCTGATTCGTTCCCGTGAAATTAATCACGGTTAAAATTTAACCGGCTGTTGTACAACCGGCACAAAATCTTTCCTGCACTCTCAGATCAGAGAAATCACTTAACCAATGAAAAAATCGAATGTAATCCATTCATGGATTTCATGAAAAATGCAAATCAACATCAGTGGCGTCTTGAAGGGTAAATCCGGTCCAGGGATCTAGTTATCAGTCTGGGACTGTAGTCCTATAGTTTCTTATCATACATAGAAGAGAAAGAACAATTATTTTAATGAATTAATGAGTGATTGATATTACTCCTTTGTGATGCATGGCACTGAACATTATGAGCCCAGTCGCAAACTCCAATCACGTGATTAAATAGCAGGCCGGGAGCACATCTTAGCCGCAACAGCTGACCGTTGACGCACACCTCGTATTGGTCACAAGCCTCCCTCACTGGGTAGTACTGGCCGTCAGTACATGCCTCGGGGGGACTTGGTGGTGGGGCCTCCTGAAAATCGAAAAATGTTGTGAAAATGGTCACAAGTATCAAAGTTTGAATTGGTTTATATTTCATTTCATTTATTGGCAATGAATAATTAATCATGAATTTATTGCCAAATACAAGAAATATTTTTACAAATAAAATAATCATTAAATTACAATAGTTTTTGGCGTGACTGGGAAAAGAAGCCTTGAGCTCCAGCCACGAGTTCTAAAAATGAGGAATACATTTTTTATTCTAATAACAGCAGTACAAATGATACAATTGTGTTGATGGATGATAATCTATGGATGTTGAATTTTATCAATAATCAAGTACTTGATAAACAAAATATAGATGCACAGAAAATAGTTATTTGTGCAACTAGTGCGCAAAGTGACAGTTTGCTGCACCGAAAGAAACGTTTACTGGAATAATGGTTTCTTGAGTGCAGCAAACAAACTTTGCGCACGTATTTCACATTAAATTTTTCCTACAGTTACCATTGAATATGAAAAGTGGATAATTATGGGTGAAATTCCCTGAAATCCATCAAATGTTTTTCTGTGTAATTTTATTATTAATAAAAACCTTAATTTATTTAAAATTGAATAATAATAATGAATTAATCAAGGTACATAATAAATAGGCAACCACTGTCACCGTTGTCCACTGCCATATTATAACGTGGACCACAGTCAGTGTTACCAACTTAATTTTGATTTTCCTGGACTGGTGCTCCATATAACCTACTAACTATTTTGCGTTGTGATGCTGCAAATCTGGAGTATGCAAAGTAATACTTTGCGCAATAGAGCGGAAAAGTGATTCTTTGCGGCCGGCAATTAGTGCAGAAATGGTCACTTTTCAAGGTATCTGTAGGAAAATAATATAAACATTGTCATCAATCACAGACCATACTTATTTTTTCTCTCCCTTCCATTTTTACTTTCCTTGCCCTATTACCATAGGTAAGGAAAGTATTGCTTTCCGAAAAAAATTAGGTACCCCCAATTTCTTAATTTCTATACGTTTCAAGGTCCCTGAGTCCAGAAAGTGGTTTTTGGTATTGGTCTGTATGTGTGTGTGTGTGTGTGTGTGTGTGTGTGTGTGTGTGTGTGTGTGTGGGGTGTGTGTGTGGTGTGTGTGGTGTGTGTGTGTGTGTGGTGTGGTGTGTGTGTGTGGTGTGTGGTGTGTGTGTTGGTGTTTGTGTGTGTTGTGTGTGTGTTGTGTGTGTGTGTGTGTGTATGAGTGTATGTGCGTCTGTGTACACGATATTTCATCTCCCAGTTAACGGAATGACTTGGAACGTAAGGTCCTTACACTATAAGGATCCGACACGAACAATTTCGATCGAATGCAATCCAAGATGGCGGCTAAAATGCGAAAATGTTGTCAAAAACAGGGTTTTTTTCGCGATTTTCTCTGAAAACGGCTCCAACGATTTTGATCTAATTCATACCTGGAATAGTCATTGATAAGCTCTATCAACTGCAACAAGTCCTAGGCCTATATCTGTAAAAATTTCAGGAGCTTCACCCCATCTATGCAAAGTTTGATATTGGATTCTCAATTATCAGCCTTCATATACAATTTAAACGAAAATTTCAAGTGGAAAAGATTGAGCATGAAAATCTCTGCAATTAATGTCCAGTAACATTTCACCTAAATTGAAAAGCTTGAAATCCGAGAAAATTGTGATTATTAAATTGCAAACTGTGGCAACTGTTTGTTCTATTAAATCATTCACTACTAAGAGATAGCAGACCTCGTGTGTTTCCAGCGTTATTGACCTATCACCAGCTGTTTCATATCATTGATTAGTAGACTTGTGATGCGCGAGTACACTAGCGTCAGGTGATCAATTTTCATAACGGCAAGGAAATTGTGTGAGTGCCCACACCAGATTTTTTGAGGATGTACTTATTGTATGAATCAATAAAGAATAAATTATAATGTTACATTCATATGAGATTCACACAAATTTTACAGCATTAATGTGAAACATAAACGACCTATACCATGAGATATTCTTCTATGCTATCTTTTCTCTATGGTAATCTCTAAGTCATCGAATTCCATTGAGCCTACATCCATACTCGGTAAATGAGGATCTCAATGCAAAATGTCAAGTTAATCAGTTGAGTAGTTGAGACGTGATGATGCGTCATTCGTGAATCTCCTACCCCTGTCGTGTGTTGTTGGAATGATATTTTATATCCTTCTTAGAGAATCGACAATTATTAGTTGAAACCCGCCATTATGAAGATCATCACATTATTATATTATTGTTATTCTAATTGCATTCTCTTTATTCTCATTAAATAATTATTGATACTTTGTGAAATTCGTTGAATAACTAGCATTATCGTCATTTAATGTAAATTAGTGTATAAGCCAGTTCTTTCCTTATTATGATTATAGATTTATGAGCGAGCTCCATAGTAGCATAGAGAAACAATAGCTTGAGTATATATCCCATGGTATAGGGCATTGTGTCGTAACTTTTTCTGTTATCTCAAGCTGATAGTCCCGTAGATCTTTCCCGTGTAGCTTTATGACGCTGGTAGTCTCTCATATTGGTGCCGTTCATACACTCTTACCCGGTCAAAACAGTAAAAATCGACAATAATCGACAGTAATCGGCTTGAGATAACAGTAAAGGTTGCGACATGAACGCCCTATACCATGGGATATCTACTTACGCTATTGTTTCTCTATGATAGTAGTTGACTAACCGTTGTAGTGGTGCTAGGCTAGAGGTCTATGAGTAGGCTTGCTACTAGGTCTGCTAGGCTTGGGCCTCTTATGGTGGCAGGTCTCTTAGTAGAGCTACTTGGCTTGTGAGTGGTGGTGGTGCTGCTACTAGTAGGCCACCAAGTGGTGCTCTGGTGGTGTCCACCATGGTGTCGAGGTGGTGCTGGTGGTGGTGGTATGGTGCGGTGGTGTAGTCAACTCAGGTGACCACCATGTGGACGAGGATTGGGTCCACCATTCGTCGGGTCGTTCAGTGGTCGACGTGGATGTGCTGCTTTCTATATGACCTGACACACACACAACATAGCCTCATATAGTTACAGAAATAAATTCACAGAATGAGTAGATGTGCTGCCTTCTATATCAAATCAAATCAATCAAATCAATTTATTTCCATAAAAACACTTTACAAAACAAAAATTAACTAATAATTTACGGAAAAATAGCACCCGCAAAGAAAAATCTGAGCGCGGAGTGCGAGTTGTGCTTATTTTTTACAATGATGAAAAATACAATACCGTAAATTTTTTGAGTATATTAATTATAAAACAGAACCAGAAGTAACAATGGCATATCACATATGATCGACACACAGAATATGAATGTCTGATCAAAAAGGAGGGGAAAAAAGAAAAGAGAAAGTAGAAGCCAATCTTTAGAGGCGAGTAGACTCAAGTTTTAGTGAACATTAAATTTATTTCTTTACTAGCCGTCAGGCTCGCTTCGCTCGCCATATCCGTCTAGCCAGGGCTCCGCCCCTGGACCCCCGACTGGATCGTCCGGGAATGAGATCAGCAGCTCGCTTCGCTCGCCTGCATTCTTCATTTGAGCATTTTTATCATATGTTAGGACAATCCAGTCGGGGGTCCAGACTAACCGTCTGGCTAAACGATATGGCGAGCGAAGCGAGCCTGACGGCTAGTAATATAATATTCCCAGGATTGAAATAGCAGTGCCCAATCAATTTTTCGCGATAAATGCATTAAATCTTCAACTTGGTGCCAACCTAACAAAGTCAACTCAACTTAATGCCACCTGACAAAATTATTAATTAGTTGCCAGTTAACAACTGTTTCGAAGAGGTACTCTATCTAGATTATGTCTATAGTAACATATGATATGGAAATTTCAATTATAATTAAGAGATGGGAGAAGAAGAATATACATGCTAAAAGACGAACTTTAACCCTTAAAACCGACCCTTAGATTTAAATATTGCCAAAAGATTTCTTACTGCGCCTCTAAAGGGCCAACTGAACATACCTACCAATTTGAACGTTTTTGGTCTGGTAGATTTTTAGTTATGCGAGTGAGTGAGTGAGTGAGTGCCATTTCGCTTTTATATATAAGATAGCCAGGGGCACAGCCCCTAATCTAAGGCTAGGCTAATCTTTGAGGCGAGCGACAGTTCAACAGTATAATTGACCGATCCAAGTCTTCTTCTCAGGGAGACTGAGAATTGCAGCGACGTGGTGTATAGATGTGTAGTTGGTCGGGTGGCTTTTTGCATAGGCTGGATTGGACTGAGCAACTGCTCCATTCACCGTACATGTAGTCTAACTTACCAGCTCAATTTAATTAAAATATAACTTTTTTCCTCCACCTACTGTCTAAAGTACTTACTTTACTCCCTGAAACCTAATACTAAAGTGTCACTTTTTCGCTCTCGGTAGTAAAAAAAGAAAAACTCCCTAGGGAGTAAAAGTGACTCCATTTAAATAACATGGGAGCATCTCTATTTTGAAACTTACATTGTAATAGGTTAGAAGGTCTAAGCTCAGATGAGAAAGCATAATAGAGGTGTCTGTCATTGAGTCGACTGAATTCAATACCACAACCAGAAATTTGATCACTCTGAAAATTATGTTTGTATGATATATAATTATATTCTTAATATTAGTAGACGATGAAAATTATACCTTTAGATTCAAGTCGACGGTTTAGCATTTCTCTTTATGTTTATATTTTTTATATTTATATGTTCCGCATTCACAGCGAAACGCTGCAATAATTTTTATGTAATTTAACAGGTATGTTCTTTTTTGTATTTCGCGTCGACGTATATAGAAGGTTTTTGGAAATTTTGCATTTGTAATAAAAGAGGAAAAAAGGAATAAAAAGGTAATTTTGCAAGGATAATAAAAAGGGAAAAGGAGTCTCCTTCGAACACCAATATTACCATGAAAATCAGACTTTAGAATTATTTATCATAAATCAGCTGCCGAGTGGATTATTAATTGCATGCAATGACGCATGCAATTAATATCTCTATGTAGCTCAGTAAAACGTCAGATGTAGTGTGGACTATTAATTGCAAGCAATGAGGCATGCAATATTGATATAACTCGAAGTAGCTTATTATTTTCTCCCGACTTTTCCCTGCTTTCAACTCGGTAAGCTTTTGATGATACTGTAGTAACATAGTTGTTTACAACAAATTATTAGCACTGTAATGCTAATAATTATAATAAATATTAATAATTATTGACGATACAACAACCCAAACAGCCATTAGTTGTTTACACAGCGATATCTCGCCGACATGTCAAGACAGGACATAATTTGTTGTTGTTTTAGGAGTACGTTTGAGTTTCTTTTCGCGTTTTAAATTTTTCAATTAATTATACAGTATTTTCAGTTATTAGTGATGATTTAGTGAAGTATTATTATTCAATTTGGTTTTCAACTTTCCTAATTATAAATTCCTAGTTAATAAATATTTTGGACTCAAATTGGACAAAAAATGTGTAGTGTAAACATACCTATTTTTGGACAATTTCTATCTAAATTTGGGGAAGGAACAGTTTTGGGCTTTAAGCCTGTTGTTCCTCTCCCAATCATTCATAGTTCAGAATGATTGTATCTATTAATGTATAAATGAATAAATGATAATTCACTCTGATGGACAGCATTGGCTGTGGTTTTAACTGTTCACAAAACTACTAGTAACACTTTTAAACTCATCCAATAAAATCCAGGGGGCGTAGCCCCCTGGCTAATCTTTGAGGCGAGCGAAGCGAGCCTATCCTATCAAAACCAAGAAGAAGTAGTTAACAGAAGAAAATAGATACAGACCTGGTTTAGTTTGGCATTTAGCCTGCTGTGGCCAGTCGCACACTTGCAGTTTGCTGTTCCAGTGCAGACTGCCGCACATCTCTGCCTCCTGAATTCGCCCAGAATACATCTGTAGTAGGCATTACAGTCACTAGGGTCTGCCCGTATTCGCCACTCGTACAAGACGAAGGCAGCTCTGTTGCTCCTACCAAAAATAAGAGAAAATCATTCAATTATAGAGTAGAAAATAAGTTAAGGTAATAGTATATTCGCACCTAGAGCAGAAAATGAGATTTTCCGGTTTACAAGTCCGAGGCCGTAGGCCGAGGACTAGAAAAGATTGAGAGCCGGAAAAACATTTTTGCCCGTGGTGTGAACGCTATTTTTCGCCACACACAAAAATAAACTATATATATATATATATATATATATATATATATATTATATTTGTAAGTCAAAACAAACGGATGTACCCGGTTAATTCTTTTACATATATATATCCATCATATACATACATTTTACATATATATATTATACATATATACTAAAATAAACTATATATATATATATATTATATATATATATATATATATATATAATATATATATATATATATATATATATAATATATATAATATATATAGTTTTATTTTTGTGTGTGGCGAAAATAGCGTTCACACCACGGGCAAAAATGTTTTTCCGGCTCTCAATCTTTTCTAGTCCTCGGCCTACGGCCTCGGACTTGAAAACCGGAAAATCTCAAATATATATATATATATATATATATATATATATATATATATATATATATATTATATATATATATATATTACATTTGAGTGTTTCGCGGATGGATATATTATTGTAAAGAATTAACCGGTACATCCGTTTGTTTGACTTTGTTTGTTTTGACAAAACAAACGGATGTACCCGGTTAATTCTTTTACATATAATATATCCATCCGCGAAACACTCAAATGTAATATATATATGAGAATAATTGTTTACTAAGCACTTCCGAAAGCAGGAGTGGAAGGTGATAGCTCTAGCAAATCTGAAGTAATCTGAATATCAGGAAATTGTCCAAGTATTTTTATTTTTTATTCTGATTTGTCTAAATAGCCTAAAGATGATGTTCAATTATGTGGGAGGTTCAGCTTATACTTTTTTATTCTTTCAAATGACAATAAGATGATATTATTATAAATGTTTTAATTATTGAATAATGAACACAAATGATGAAAAGTTTTTTGATCAGCTGTTTTTGATCACCTTTCTTAGTTCCATGTTAGCGGCTGGAAAGGGTACTCTTTCCGGCCTAGGCCGGAAAGAAACCTGTTCTGACGTCAGACGAGAGTCGTCTGCAAACAATGTCTTTCAGATCTACGTGGGGACTGGAAATAGCTGCTTTCTGTGCAGTGTGGCGAAAAGATTATTCCATTGCTAAGTTAGGTTAGGTTAGGTTAGGTTAGGTTAGGTTAGGTTAGGTTAGGATTCCACCATTATATCACGCTACAGCTTTGTTTAGTAATATCCAGTTAACACTAACACATCACTTTAACCAAAGATTAAGGAATTTGATTTCACCAGCGAAAATATGTCAAAACTAACGCTGAGTTAACAAACGAGAGATTAGAGTAGATCAAAGTGACAGTGAGCTGCCATCACTTTGGGCGAATAGTGTGTAAACAACAAAACATCACCTGGACAATCATCAATGTTTTGCAAGATAGAGAAATCGTCGTAAAAGGAAAAACAAATGCAAATCTCACTACTCCAGTTTTACAACTCATTCTAAAATATTGCATTGAATACAACTCGTTTTTATTTTTATTTATTTTTTTTTTAATATCTTTATTGCACATAAAAACAAATACAAAATAAACTCACAAAAGAAATATTCTAGATTATAATATTATGCTATTTTACAATAAATTAAAATTACATGGCACCACCCAGCAAGGGCAAAACCCTGACCGCTGAGTGAGAGTATCAGCTGTTTAGACAATATAAACATTTATTTACTAATAATCAAAGCTACAAAAAATCGAAGTTCAACAATAAATTACTAGTAATTATAATATTTGACTGATGTCGAAGAAAAATTTTGTATCACCCACTTATTTATCTGTTCCATCCTCTGTCTACCCCTATTAGAAAGAGATTCTGATAATGCATTTGGCATGATATTTATTATTTTTGAGCTAAGATACCCCAATTATTGTCTTCGCACTATTGTCAAATCTGAATATTAATATTATAATGTGATGAGATGTAACTCTCAGGTTATACATAGAAACGTTATTATTCACTGTAAATTCATCCTTCCTCATCCATGCATAGTAGACAAGTTTCTTTATATAAATTTGACGTACTGTCATCACTTTAAATTCGGCAAATGTTTCACTACTACTAAAATATTTTTCCTCCAGCTACTGTCTAAAGTACTTACTTTACTCCCTGAAACATAATACTAAAGTGTCACTTTTCGCTCTCGGTACTAAAAAACTGAAAAACTCCCTAGGGAGTAAAAGTGACTCCATTTAAATAACATAGGAAGCATCTCTAATTCAATTGTAATAGGTTAGAAGGTCTAAGCTCAGATGAGAAAGCGTAATAGAGGTATCTGTCATTGAGTCACTGAATTCAATACCACAACCAGAAATTTGAACAACTCATGAAATATATGTTTGTATGATATTATATTCTTATTTTGTAGACGATAAAAATTTACACAATTTTAAAAAAATTTTATTCTTTTCAAAATACCAGCCAACAAATATTTTTGATCTGCAATTCAATCTGAACCGCGTGATCTGGAGTCAGCCATTTTGGTAGCTGCTCAGCTGATATAATTGTTACAACTTTTGCCGATAGATAGCGCAATCGGCAGTGCCAATCAGACGACCGTTTTTAGGTTTTAGATTTAGGTTATGTTGTTAGGAATGATTGTCACCAATACGTAAGTTATTAGATGATTTTATTTGCAGTTTCTATAAAAAATGTAGATGGAGGAAAAATGTTGTGTACATCATGAGCGAAAAATACTTTTTCTCCCTCAGGAAAATTGCTGCCCTCGGCTTTGCCTCGGGCTTCAAACTTTTTCCCACAGGGAGAAAAAGTTGTACTTTTCACTCTTGATATACAAATAACTATATAAATACAATAATTACAGAATATAGATATGACTGGGGAGAGCAAATACTGTTCTACTCCCAAATTTCATAAATAATAAACTTTCCAAGAATTCAAGTACAATTTTATGTCTAAAATTGTCTCTTAACTTATTAAAAAGTACATTTTTTCAACTCAACTCACCAACTTCCTCGCTGGGTGCAGTGTGGGCGGTGGTAGAGGTGGGGGTTTCGGCTTACTGGGCCTAGTAGGCTTACTAGAAGGCTTACTAGTAGTGCTACTAGGCCTAGGCTTAGTAGGCTTCGGTCTAGTAGGTTTGGGCCTCTTTGTGGTTGGCCTTCTAGTGGTGGTTGTGGTGGTAGTACTGGTGGTGGTTTCCTCTTCCGGTTCCTCTTCATCTGTGGTTTCCGGTTCTTCTTCTGTGGTGGTGGTGGTGGTACTACTGGTTGTTGGATTAGAGGTAATTGGCTTTGTAGTGGTGGTATCACTGGTTGTTGGTTTTGTTGTGGTGGTACTACTGGTCGATGGTTCCTCAGTCCACCAAGATTGTGTGGTTGTAGTGGTAGAACTGGAGCTCATTTCTGAGGTAGCTTCTGGGCTTACTAGGCCTGAAATGGTTAATTGAATATTTAGTTATCTATTTTCATTGAATAATACCAGTAATATCATGATATAGGGCGTTTATGTCACAACTTTTACTGTTATCTCAAGCCGATAGTCCAAGTTCTTTCCCGTGAAGCTGTGTGACGCTGGTAGTCTCTCATATTGTGCCGTTCATACACTCTTACCCGGTCAAAACAGGTCAAAACAGTAAAAATCGACAGTAATCTGCTTGAGATAACAGTAAAAGTTACGACATAAACGCCCTATACCATGGGATATCTACTTACGCTATTGTTTCTCTATGATAATACCATACAGAAAATTAAGCAGAATATAATAGATATATTGCTATTATAATATAATACAATCAACATATTATGCTATATTTTCTCTATGATAATTAATGAATGATTGGGGGATGATTCAACAGTTTCAGCCCAAAACTGTGGCTTCCTCAAATTTATATCATTATAAATAGTCCCAAAATATAGGTTATGTTCTATCACAATATAAATAAATATTAGAAATAATTGATGATTAGAATCTCTCTATATTGAATTGTATCATGTAGAATGAAAATTCCAGTACCCTTTCATGACATGATAAAGGGTTATCTCCAAGTTATTAAGGTGCGTACAGATATACGCGCCGCGAACATGAGCAATACACTTTTAATCAGCTGATGCCAAGCTTTTTATATATGTATCCTTAGACCAGTTATAGAATAGACACGGCCAATTGTATATTCATACTAAAAGTCGATGAAGCCAACATCTACTGCCAAATCCACCCATCTTGACGTCACAACAGTGACGTCACGCATCGTATAGACATTGTTGTTAAACATAGCTTGTTTTTCATAGCAGATTATCATTTATTTATGTAATTATTATTTATGAAAATGGTAATCTCCTGCGCAGCATATAATTGCACTGAAATTTTTAGGAAAAAAAATGGAATATCTTTTCATGGGTAAGTTGGAATTTATACACATAAATATTGTAAGTTTTAACTGTTATATTATCCTTGGTTATGATGTAAGTGAACTCATTGCAGCATGACAATAAATTAGTTTTGTAGGAAACCGCACCATTATAACTTTGAAGCCGATATCACATAACACATCATAAATTAACAGATATAGTTTTTGCCCCTAGCTATAAATAACCTTAAAACACCATGAATCTGAAATAGACACAATCTGAAAGCTTTCAATACGATGCGTGACGTCACTGTTGTGACGTCAAGGTGGGAGAATAATTTGGCAGTAGATGTTGGCTTCAGAGGCTAGACTTCCCAGCGTGTCTATTCTATAACTGGTCTAAGTCTGTATCTTACCGTTTCTGTAAAAACACAGATATAGTCAGCTGATTAAAAGTGAATTGCTCATGTTCGCGGCGCGTATATCTGTACGCACCTATAGACACAAAATCAACATGAAATAAAAAATCATTCATGTATATTTTAAACAGTTTCAAGTCAATTACTGAAATTAATATAGTAATAAGATACCGTTACTAAGATATTTAGAAATAATAAGAAAAATATTATTTTCCTACAGATACCCTGAAAAGTGACCATTTGTGCACTGATTGCAGGCTGCAAAGAATCACTTTTCCGCACTAGTGCGCAAAGTGAGTACTTTGCGTACTCCAGATTTGCAGCATGACAACGCAAAATAGTTAGTAGGTTATATGGAGCACCAGTGCAGCAAAATCAAAATTAAGTTGGTAACAGTGACTGCTGTGGCTGCTATAGTGAGCAGAGGTGCAACGAAGCACAACGCGCTAATTATTAAGTAGATATTATAATGGAGGACAACGACAGCACAGTGCCACCACAGCACACACCACACAGCTGCCCCCCGCCATTCAAACACTACTACATTATTCAGGCAATTTTACCCATAATTACCCACTTTTCATATTCAATGGTAACTGTAGGAAAAATTTAATGTGAAATACGTGCGCAAAGTTCGTTTGCTGCACTCAAGAAACCATTCCGCCCTCGCCTACGGCTCGGGCGTAAACGTTTCTTTCGATGCAGCAAACTGTCACTTTGCGCACTAGTTGCACAAATAACTATTTCCTACAGTTACGTTGGAAAGTGGTCATTACTGCACTGATTACAGAACGCAAAGAATCACTTTTCCGCTCTAGTGCGGGAAAAATTTTTCTGCACTCCAGATTTGCAACATGGCAACGCAAAATACTTAGTAGGTTATATGGAGCAACAGTGCAGCAAAATCAAAATGAAGTTGGTAACAGTGACTGCTGTGGCTGCTATAGTGAGCAGAGGTGCAACGAAGCACAACGCGCTAATTATTACTATTATATATTATATCGAGGACAGCAACAGCACAGTGCCACCACAGCACACACCACACAGCTGCCCCCCGCCATTCAAACACTACTAAGTTATTTGATGGATTTCAGGCAATTTTACCCATAATTACCCACTCTTCATATTCAATGGTAACTGTAGGAAAAACTTAATGTGAAATACGTGCGCAAAGTTCCTCTGCTGCACTCAAGAAACCATTCCGCCCTCGCCTACGGCTCGGGCGTAAACGTTTCTTTCGGTGCAGCAAACTGTCACTTTGCGCACTAGTTGCACAAATAACTATTAGTATTTAGTAGTTACTAAGATATAATAAGATATTTAAGATACAAGATATTAATATGAGATACAAGCGGAATAAGAATTTATCTCAATTATTGGAACATTTATTCAACAAATAGTGGTCACTTGGGAGGTTGCCTTTGACATTACACCGCCTTGAATAATGGAATTTCCATATTCACTTGAAGTGAGCCTGTCCTATTTGGGGATCAGAGCTACCTGCTTTGTGGAATGATACACAACGATAGCAACACCAATTTTAACCGAATACTACCATTATAACGTGGACCTCACTATAGCAGTATAGTGTTCGACATACCGACAATATGATACAGTATCATCTCACTTGATACACAACACTATGATTTGAAACAAAACAGGATAGAGCTATCTGCTTTGTGGAATGATAGACAATGATTGCAACACCATGTTAATCAAATACTGCCATTATAACGTGGACCTCACTATAGCAGTATAGTGTTCGACATACCGACAATATGATACAGTATCATCTCAACTTGATACACAACACTATGATTAGATACAAAACAGGATAGAGCTATCTGCTTTGTGGAATGATAGACAAGGATATCAACACCAATTTTAATCAAATACTGCCATTATAACGTGGACCTCACTATATCCTACCATTGTCAGGTGTAAGGGTGGTTAAGACGGGCGGAGGTGTGGAGGGCAGAGTAGGTTTGGTGCAGTCCTGTGTAGAGGTTACGGGGCCCTTAATGCGGCCCAGCCCTGAATTCAGGGCCCTCAGCAGCGGAAAGGTGTGGCCCTTACAGCAGCGGTTGTGAAAGTCATCCAGGTCTATAGTCCACGCCATGGCACCGCCTAGCTTCTCGGTTAATATGTATTTCGCCTAAAAAAGACAAGGGCAAAAATGGTTAATTGACCGAGCGAAGTGAGGTCTAAGATTCAAGTCGACGGTTTGGCATTTCTCTTAATGTTTATATGTTGCGCATTTACGGTGACTTTGGCCCCGTATACGAGGTTTTTGGAAATTTTGCATTTCAAGGATAATATAAAAGGAAAAAGGAGCCTCCTTCATACGCCAATATTGGAGTGAAAATCAGACTATAGAATTATTCATCATAAATCAGCTGACAAGTGATTACACAGATGTGTGGAAAAGCCAGTCTATTGCTGTATTTCCAAGGTCTATAGTTTCAATCAGGTACTTGTGGATGAGAATACTGCGTGAGGTCTACTGTTCACAGAACTACTAGTTTATCGAGCAGTTATGTTATTTTTGAATAATGTATTCATCAAGGCTGGGCGCACACCAGTCAGTCAAGACAAGACCAGACACGTTTAGTCACAATACTCCACATAGTTGATTATGACACAACTCACACTGATTAGTCATTGCAATTAGACATGCCTTCATAAGCAACAATGTGAAGTATTGTGACTAAACGTGTCTAATCATGTCTTGTCTTGTCTTGACTGACTGGTGTGAGCCTATCCTTAATGAATATATTACTGATTGTTTTTGCAACGCTATAGCATAGAGAAAAGATAGCATAAGAAGATATCCCATGGTTTGTAGAATTCATTCAAAGTTTGCAAGTTTTGTATCAAATTATGGTGTTGTGTATCATGAGCTGATACTGTATCATATTGTGTTGATACTGTATCATGTAAGGTATGGTAAAGGACCGCTATGTTGAAAATGTCACTGTTAACATTAATTTATACAATAAGTGGATCATCAAAATGATTGGGAGAGGAAAAATAAGGTAACCTGTGCTATACCTCTCCCAAATTTAGATAACACATAGTCCGAAATAGGTTAAGTCTTGTAGTTCTTCAATTCACAAAATTTTCAGTGCTCAAATATTTTCACAAAGTAGATTTTCAAATTTAGATGCTTCAAAACTAAACATAGAAGAAATTTTTCTAACTGACGCCGATAGTCCTAGTAGTTGTTTTTGGTGAAGCTATGTGACGCTGGTAGTCTCTCATACTGTGCCCTTCTTACACTCTTACACTCCCAACAACACACTAATAATAGACAGTAGTCGACAGTAATAAAGTCGAAAGAAATAAAGTAATTAGCTTGAAATTCGGACCATAAACGACCTGTACCATGGGATATCTTCTTATGCTATCTTTTCTCTATGGTAAAACCCTCCATGTAGCTTGTAGATGCTAGATGTATTTCGCCTAACAAACAAAGGCAAAAATAGGTTGATTTTCCCACCAGATTCAATTTCAATAATTATAAAATGAATATTAGAACCATAGAGAAACAATAGCATAAGTAGATATCCCATGGTACAGGGCGTTTATGTCGCAACTTTAACTGTTATCTCAAGCCGATTACTGTCGATTTTTACTGTTTTGACCTGGTAAGAGTGTATGAACGGCACAATATGAGAGACTACCAGCGTCATAAAGCTTCACGGGAAAGAACTACGTGAACTATCGGCTTGAGATACCAGTAAAAGTTGCGACATAAACGCCCTATACCATGGATTATCTACTTATGCTATTGTTTCTTTGGATTCCTGCAGGCCATTCTTTAAAAGAAACGGCATATTGACTCTGCCCTGTATATTTATGCTGCAAGCTCTGACATTTGTCAAAGATAATCTGAGGCAATTCGATCTAAGATACGATGTAAACAAATAAATACCGGACGGGTACGACTTTCCAAAACACAAAATATGTATGTATATATCGGTATAAAATTATTTAATAAACTGCCTGAAAGTATCCGTGATAAAATCTCTAGATCGTTCAGGTACGCAATTTCCAAACTATTCAAAAATAGGGCTTTTTATTCGATTGAGGAGATGTTGGCAGCTGATATTTCATGTTAATATTTGACCTCTATTATAATATTGTTATTGCCAATTAGAAATATGACTGTATATAACTGTGAAGATACTAAGTACGCGGGACTGTTGGCTGTGATAGTATTTCTCTGTTTTGAGTACCTACGTGAAATGTATGTATAATGTATATGTTTACCTGATGACTTTGTCAATACATCTATTTGTTCACGGCAATAAAAACATTTTGAATTTGAATTTGAATTCTCTATAATTAGACCCACATAGACTATTACGTCCGTGTGTGGGAGCAGTTCTTAAGATTAGCTGTGTTACAATAAAAAGTATTGGATATTTATCAATAAGTTCAATATTTATATATCAATCAACTTTGTTTACAATTAAATAATAGCACAATATCATTAGTTTTATTGAGTGAACTATAAATTGTTATGTACCTTCTGTTTAATAGAGGTGGGATCGTCGTAGCTGACCCACTGGTCCCCCGAATATGCATAGGGACCCACGTCCGATGTCTCCGCTTTCCAGTTCTGTTTCGAAACTGAAAATAAAATATCAAAATTGATAATAAATACTTTAAAACCAACCCAAACTTTCTCACATAACTCATTGGCCCATATGAATTAAACCAGAGCAAACGCTCATGAGCATCCTTGTCTATCATTCAACAAAACAGATAGCGCTATCCTTTTCTACCTTCGCAACGTTGCCACATCATTTTTGAACAATGTAAAAATATTAAAGATCAACAAAATATACAATCTAAATCATGACAATTCATTATAAAACCATTGAAAATATATTTTATTGACGAATAGATATAAAATAGATTATTTGAAACAAGAATGAACAGTTAATATTACATCAATAAACCTGTATCTGCTACCAGCTATATAACGCAGTGTCAAGGCAGAGAATCAACAACGCTTCTCTTCTATCTTTCTCAACTGCCATTATACGTGGACCTCACTATAGCAATTATTAGTGTTCGACAATATGATACAGTATCATCTTAACTAGATACACAACACCATAATTTGATACAAAACAGGATAGCACTATCTGCTTTGTGGAATGATAGACAAGGATAGCAACAGCAATGTTAATCAACTATTGCCATTATAACGTGGACCTCACTATAGCAATTATTAGTGTTCGACAATATGATACAGTATCATC
This sequence comes from Nilaparvata lugens, assembly GCF_014356525.2. NCBI lineage: Eukaryota > Metazoa > Arthropoda > Insecta > Hemiptera > Delphacidae > Nilaparvata > Nilaparvata lugens. The sequence continues at coordinate 374,148 of NC_052517.1, read as the reverse complement.
TTAACTTGATACACAACACCAGAATTTGATACAAAACAGGATAGCGCTATCTGCTTTGTGGAATGATAGACAAGGATAGCAACAGCAATGTTAATCAACTATTGCCATTATAACGTGGACCTCACTATAGCAATTATTAGTGTTCGACAATATGATACAGTATCATCTTAACTTGATACACAACACCAGAATTTGATACAAAACAGGATAGCGCTATCTGCTTTGTGGAATGATAGACAAGGATAGCAACACCAAATTTAATCAACTACTGCCATTATAACGTGGACCTCACTATAGGATATTTGGTTGGAGATTGTGTTGTGCTATACATGAAGTGTCAATCTGCATTCCCTCATGTTGGTGACGTTGAAGATTATAATTCTCATGAGTTCTAATTGGACTATTCCCAACCCAGTATGAATAGTCCCATAAGAGCTTATTGGAATTATATTTTCCTCCACCTACTGTCTAAAGTACTTACTTTACTCCCTGAAACCTAATACTAAAGTGTCACTTTTTCGCTCTCGGTAGTAAAAAAATGAAAAACTCCCTAGGGAGTAAAAGTGACTCCATTTAAATAACATGGGGAGCATCTCTATTTTGAAACTTACATTGTAATAGGTTAGAAGGTCTAAGCTCAGATGAGAAAGCATAATAGAGGTGTCTGTCATTGAGTCAACTGAATTCAATACCACAACCAGAAATTTGATCAACTCATGAAATATATGTTTGTATGATAATTATTGTATTCTTAATATTAGTAGACGATAAAAATTTCTACAATTTTTAAAATATTTTATTTTATTCAAATTACCAGCCAACAAATATTTTTGATCTGCAATTCAAATCTGAACCGCGTGATCTGGAGTCAGCCATTTTTGGTAGCTGCTCAGCTGATATAATTGTTAAAACTTTTGCCGATAGATAGCGCAATCGGCAGTGCCAATCAGACGACCGGTTTTTAGGTTTTAGATTTAGGTTATGTTGTTAGGAATCATTGTCACCAATACATAAGTTATTAGAATGATTTTATTTGCAGTTTCTATAAAAAAATGTAGATGGAGGAAAAATGTGTACATCATGAGCGAAAAATACTTTTTCTCCCTCAGGAAAATTGCTGCCCTCGGCTTCGCCTCGGGCTTCAAACTTTTTCCCACAGGGAGAAAAAGTCGTACTTTTCACTCTAGATATACAAATAACTATTTCACTGATACTAATATGTGTGGATCCAGTTTAATTGAACAAAATTGAATAGATGATTATATAATTTTTATAGCAAATTTTGTAGTAAGCCAACATGGGAGTTTATTATTTAACTAGCAGGTAACCCGTGCTCCATAAGAGTCTCATTGATCACTTAAAAAACTGAAAACTTGACCTTCTGAATTACTTTTCTAATCATGTATTTTATTTGTGCATTGGTTAATGTAAATGAATAAGCTTGATATCTTGGAGAATTAAAGATAGGCCTATAACAATCCTCGGTAAAATAAGAATCTATATGCAAAATGTCAAGTTAATGAGTTGAGACGTGATGATGCGTCATTCGTCAATTTCCTATCCCCTACCTGTATAAGCCAGTTCTTCCCTTTATTATACTAGTAGCTCTGTGAACAGTAGACCTGGCGCTCAATTAGTTACTATACATTGACCTGTTTTTATGTTTTCTCAAAAATTAATAAATAATTTATCAATTTAAAATGTCTAGAAAAAATCCTAAATAACATAGAGCTCTCTAAACTATCGTACCGTGACGTGTCGTCCCGGAATGTGAGTGTGAGCGCTGTTATCTGGCTGCAACTGTCTCCAATGTTGATGGAAAGATACATTTTCAAGATGTTCGATGTTTTTGAACGTGTAGTATTATAGTCAACTGTCTACTAACGTTGATGGAAAGATACATTTCCAAGATGTTCGATGTTTTTGAACGGGTAGTATTATAGTCTACTAGACAGCTGATTTATGATGAATAATATTCTATAGTCTGATTTTTACTCTAATATTGGCGTATGAAGGAGGCTCCTTTTTCCTTTTATATTATCCTTGAAATGCAAAATTTCCAAAAACCTTGTATATACGTCGACGCGCAATTAAAAAAGGAACATACCTGTCAAATTTCATGATAATCTATATAAGCCAGTTCTTTCCTTTATTATAATATAGATTGGTAGCTCAACTCACTTTTATAGCATATCTCGTAATAAGCCAACATGCCGGGTTGTTTAGTGAACTCCCCGCTCTCTCCCGGGTCGACAGTCTCCTCTCCAAGCCCATTTCCCTTATCAGGTGCGGCCAGAGTGAATGACTGGCCGTAGAAGGGGATTCCAACCACCAGTTTCGACCTATCGGCTCCCAGCTCAATCAGGTGTTTCACTGTCGAATCCTGGCAAAAAATAGACAAAGATTAACATTTATTGATGGAAATAAATGAGAAATTGCATTTATTCAAATCTAATTAATGAATGATTATTATTAAACAAAAATACAAATTACTAGTAGTTCTGTGAACAGTAGATCTCACGCAGTTTTCTCATCCACAAGTATCTGATGTCAACTGTTCTAGTTGACCGAGCGAAGTGAGGTCTAAGATTCAAGTCAACGGTTTTGCATTTCTCTTTATTTATGTTTATATGTTTATATGTTGCGCATTTACGGCGAAACGCGGTAATAGATTTTCATGAAATTTGACAGGTATGTTCCTTTTTAATTTGCGCGTCGACGTATATACACGGTTTTTGGAAATTTTGAATTTCAAGGATAATATAAAAGGAAAAAGGAGCCTCCTTCATACGTCAATATTAGAGTGAAAATCAGACTATAGAATAATTATTCATCATAAATCAGCTGTCGTGTTGACTATAAATTGCATGCCATGACGCATGCAATTCAATATCTCAATGTAACTTGGTGAAAAATTAGCAGCTGTGTAGACTATAAATTGCATGCCTCATTGAATGCAATCTTTATGCACTATTAAATAGGATGCAAAGAACTTATAACAGCTCGTCTGGGCGCCTAGATGTCTTCTGGTTTTCTCGCGCTAAATTCCGGGAAGCGTTATATGATAATTAAATCTTGTGTAAGGATGATCTGATCAAATAAATAGTTAGTGTATCAGTGTGGATGTGCTTATGGTTTGGGACGTCGTTATAACTGCGCGAGGTCTACTGTTCACAGAACTACTAGTTGATTCAGTTGAATCACAATTCACAGTTGAATCTTGTCACTTGTCAGCTGATTGATTATGAATAATTCTACAGTCTGATTGAGCCTATCTTCAAATTAGATGAATTCCTTTTCTTTTCATGCTATCCTTAAAATGCAAAATTTCAAAGAAATCGTATGTTTACATCGACGAGCAGTTGAAAAAGGAATATTCCTGCCAAATTTCATCGAATTCTATCAACGCGTTTGGCCGTAATCGCGTTACATACAGACAGACAAATGCAAATCGATTTGAAACATATACCTCACTACGTTCGGTCAAAAATGCTGCAAATCACTCCGAAGACTTCTGCTACTGCAAAATATTGACAATAGGGTTGACAGCTAGATGGAAACTCTATGAGAGCTACTATACAAAAATTGGATTTTCGTTTAATAATAATATTTATTTATCTAGAAAGGAAATTTTCGACGAGTATTTTAATCCTGGGTGATATTTATTGGCCGAAAAAATGTATTCCAACCACTAACTTCCACCTATCGGCTTGTAGATCAGTCAGCTGTTCCACTGTCGAATCCTGGCAGGGACTGAAAATGAATTATTACAAAAATAGACAGCCCAGATAAAAAAATATACAGGGTGGCCACCCATTTTTAAATAAAAAATTCATGAGTAATTACCGGTTTTACAGAGTAAAATTTCAAATTTTCCTGGTAGAATATCCGCGGTATTTGAGGAACAAGATACATTCGTGAAGAATTTATTATGTAAATCTTCAGTTTGAACATCAATTGAACATCACCCCTGGTTGTGAGTGTTCGTCTGGATATGCAGGACTCTGTATGTCACTTAAAATTATTCAGTTCGTACTACATTTTTTAACTACAGAGATTTGGGTTCAACAACATTGAGTGCTCTCCACATCCTCTAAAGATGCTTTTTTATTTTTTATTTACTCTACTTTACTTATTCTATTGTTTTTGTTGTTTTTTTTTATTGTAAATCTTTAACTGTCAGGTTGTTGTAATGCAGTTCACGGTGCTCATTCCCCACACCCAGACTTGTTGTCTTTGTGGGGAATATTCACTATTTATCTAATGTTTCTGCTGCTGTATTACCTTTTTTTGTGAATGAAGATCATTTGAATTTGAATTTGAATTTGAGTTTGATCTTCCATGACGAATTGCGAATAGCGTTTTAAATTTCCAAATATATTGATAATTTTAGACACTACAGTCTATTTTTGTGAGGACTTAGTACCTTCTTCTAACTACTCATATGTGTGCAGTGCTCCATTCTCAACACTCAGTGAGTAGTTAGAAAACGAAAAATTCCTCACAAAAATAGACTACAGTGTCAAAGTTATCAATACATTTGAACATTTATCATGTATTCTGAGTCATACTTTTATCAACGAATCCATATATATATATATATATATTATATATATATATATATATATATATATATATATATGTACAGTACCATAGCCGATGTTTTAGATATTTTTTCAGGTTAGGTAGGCTAGTTCAAAAACATTGCTAATTATATTAGGCTATAAAAATAAATAAATAAATATGATTTTATTGCCGTTAAATTCTTAGAACAATAGGCAAAGTCAAATATTGAATACAGTAAGACAAAATATAAAATCAAATTTTACAGCAACTGTACATACAAAATTACATTACTGAGTCTTGAAAATAATACAGTACCTAAGTAAACTGTAAGTCAATTGGATTTTTAAATACATCAATAATATTCATTTGAATGCAAAAAACATATTCCTTACAGCACAACTTGAGCCTTTAGAACAATATATAAATACAAATAGAAACCTCTTAACTCTAAGCAACAATTAATTATTTCACTCTCAAAGAACTCTTCAACACTATAAAAAGGATTTATCACAAGCCAATTCAATATCTCGTCTTAAATTTCTTTTCTGTCTCTAATATTAAATCTGTAGGTAATTTATTGCAAATTTTTATACCAAATGTATCATAACTTTTGGCTTTTTTGGATAACCTATGATAGGGAATATCAATCCTATGACAATTTCGTAGCTATTGCTAGCCATCAAGTGTTTTTTTTTTTATTTGAGTTTATTGTTACTGTACACTTATTTACTTAATTAATTGAAATTTATGAAAAATTCGTGAGGAATTCATGGTATTTTTCCCTGTTAGTAAAATCATGAAGAATTCAAGGTTCTCCCGTTTTTCCCGGTAGGTGGCCACCCTGATATAGGCTGTGTACAAAATTGGTTGAAGAGTGCTCTGATGATCCAGTCCGTTGACTGCAATTGAAATTACTTATTTGGAAATTTGATTGAAAATTGAAATGAATTGATGAAACAAGATGTCACTGAAGATGACATTATGACAACACAATATGATACAGTATCACCACAATATGATACAGTATCATCTCAACTTGATACACAACACCATAATTTGATACAAAACTTGAAAACTTTGAATGAATTCTACAAATGATGGGCTATCTTCTTATGCTATATTTTCTAACTATTGAATGCAACATACCACATTGTAATCAGGGAACATTTCGCCAGCAGTGGGATAGAGTGGAGCGACATGGCCCGTCTCATGCTCCCAGGCGCCATGATAGTCGAAGCTCATCACATTGACGAAGTCGGCGTGTTGAGAGAGAGCGCGCATGTCGTAGGCCCTGTCCACTATCTCACGGTAACCGGATATGGCGATTGACAACTGCAGGCGAGGCTTTTCCTTGTCGAAAGCTTGGCGCAGCTCCTGAAAATTAAAACATTTTTGGAGTTCAAATTGTGAATGAATCGAAATCACCAACTCTACATAATCTCTATAAATTCAAATTCAAATTCAATTTTATTAAGCCAAAACACTTTACAACTGGCCATGTCAACAGGTATTGAAAAATAAATGAAATAAATAAATAGAATAAAAGAAGCTTACAAAAATATTGCACGTCGCATAAATTATAACATTTTTCTACACTTTACATACAAAAAATAACTGCAATTTTACAGTTGAACAAATTATAACACCCTATCATTTAAAAACTCTTCAACACTATAATATGCCTTGTCAACCAGAAATGCATACAAATCTCTCTTAAAATTAGGCCTACTTGGCTTTGACAATTTTTTAGGCAGCTTGCTGAAAAGTTGCAGGCCATAAACAATCGGACTCTTATCTGAAAATTTTAACCTATGATGTTCAATGAATGGATTTCTACTACCACGTGTAAAATATTTATGAACATCTGAATTCTGTTTTAAGGTACCAATTCTATCTCGCTGTAGGACGCGATAGATATAAATGGATGGTAGAGTGAGCAGCCTAAGATCTCTAAAAGTGCTTCTGCATGGATGATTATTTTCTAAATTTGCTAAAAATCTTACTGCACGCTTTTGCAGAACAAATAATCTCTGAATGTTTTTCATACTTGTTGCACCCCAAAGCTCAACACAATACACCAGATGAGTATTAATAAGCGAGAAGTAAACACTTTTAGCTATACTAATGTTTACAAGTCTTGCAATATATCTTAATACATCGGGGTTATATCGGGGTTCATATCTGTTTATATTTTTATATCTGGTTATTCATGTTCAACGGATCTCGAAAACGGCTCTAACGAAATTTGGAACATAGTAGGTTTATGATATAAAAATTCGATTGCACTGGGTCTCATCCCTGGGAAAACTCGCGAAACAAAACGGATCATCCTTGGCTGAAACAGCTGAGACTTTCGTTGTCTGTGGATAGTAAAAGGTGAGCGAGTGATTCTGTCAAAAATCAAAATATCGTATCCCCGAAATTCATAAGTTGAGTATAGCCAGCTGTAAAATATAAACACAGTCATTTTAGAGAATTGTGTTCTGTTTATCAATAAATAAAAATTGCTTGCGAAGCTCGGTGTCCCGATATTTGTGTATGAACCGAAATCACTAACTCTACATAATCTCCATAGTGGGGTTCAGATTATAATGATTGATTGATTGATTGATTGATTGAGTACTTTATTTATGTAGATTACAATATATACTGGCTTATACACTTATATACAATAGCTTACAATACAGCAAAATTATAGATGAATTTACATAATATAGACTAAGGAAATAACTATTGAACTGTATATGATATGAAAAAGTAATTTGTAATATAATAACTATAGATAATTATATTGTTATGCATCTACATAAATTGGCGGAGCTTTGGACATATCAATGTCCATTCTTTGGAAAGAATATTAAAAATATCCTCCCCACTAACTCTCTACCAAAACGTTAATTTAGAGTAAACTTTAGGGATAGAGAATATCGTCGAACAAACCCTCAAACGGACGACTAAAAACGCTATAGTGAGACCCATGTTATAATGGCAGTGCAGAAAGATAGGAGCACACAGCGTTACCGATTCTCTGCCTTGCCACTGCCTTCTATAGAGGACACCTGATACCGGTATATCTAATGTAATATCAACTGTTCATTCTTGTTTATTATTGTTTTGTAGAATGAGAGGACTGTATCTAAATTCTTATTGTATTTAATGAAAATACTTGCCTAGTTGGAATTAAAAGAAATATTTACTGTGAGCAAAGCTATGGAAGTTCTCAAATTAGTATAGATAATAGACTCACCAGTCGTAATTTTTATATGTGCCAGATTATCAATTATAAGGTATTGGAATCAAAATACAGGATGGAATATAGAGATGAGAAGGATAAATACCTTTGGGAAAGGAAATACCTTTCTGATACTCTGATACTGTGGCCTGGTGATGATTACAAGCTGCTTGGCAATATTAATTTCACTGCTCCTTGCTTCTCCCAAATATTCACGACATTCATTAAACACTTCAATCAATTATTGACATATAATGTCCGGCTAGACAAATAGCAAAATAACAAATAAAGTGATTGATTGATTGATTGATTGATTTTTATTATGACGTGCTAGGTCTCGATAGACCCGTTGCACTAAACAACAGTACAATACAAAACAAGTAAACAAGATACAACAGTATTCAAATGAACAAGAATATAAGTATTACAAATAAAAACAGTTAACTGTTGGAAGTTAAAATAGAATTAAATTAGATAATATAGATTAAGATAATTATAAGTAGATAATAAAGATCATGTTATGAAAAAGAGAGAGTAGAGAATGAAATAAGGAGAAAAGTAAGAGAGATGAGAAAGTAGAAGAAGAAGAGAAATTGAAGAAATGATATGAATATGAATCAATTCAATTCTTGTTTACGCCTGCTTCTGAGCCAATTCATAAATATGATTTATAAATGTTATTGAATTAATGAAAATCCATGATACATTATATAGAATTTTTGATTTCCCAAGCAGACAGATATAGATGAAATATAAGAGATTAAAAAATAATACTAATGAAAGAAAACTTAATAATAACTGAGAATAACAAAAACATATTCTCACACTGAAGTTTATGTTAACGGTCTATGTATGTTACAATTTACAATCAAATTATTGACAAGCTCACACCCTGTTTCAAGTCATCCCCCCTCAAACTGTATAATTACCAAGATGCTGGTACAACTTCTTTTTGAAAAGTTTAAACGAACCACAAAGAACTATATGATCAGGCAATCATTCCACTCTCTTGAGGCTTTAACAACAAAAGATTTATTAAAAAATACTGTACGATGCAGAGGTATCTGTAACTTATAGCGATGAGCTCTTGTTCGACGTTGTGGATTTACATCAGTCATGAAGGTGAAAGCCTCACGAAGATACTCTGGACCGTCATTTAGAACCAATAGTTTATATGTCAGACATAGAATGAAGAATTTTCTTCGTTCCTTCAATTTAAGCCAGTTAAGATCGTTGAAGAAAGGAGTAATATGTGCATCCCTTCTTGCATCATATATGAACCTCACAGCGAAATTCATGGATCTCTGCAATCGATCATTCAGTTCATCTGATAGATGAGTGAGCCGGAACGGTATGGCTTGTACACTCTTGATTCCGTCTGCTTTCTTTCCCGACTGAGAAGAAAAAACCTAGGCTGACGACAGTTTTCGACAATCCACCGCCAGGAGGCAGCACCGCACGGAACAGCGCTACATGGACGCGCTCAATTCAAGAATAGCCACAACAATTATAATCAGTTATATTTTATCAGTCAAGAAAATATTTCTTAATAAATTTTCATAATTGGGATTGAATATTTGGTTAATTAGTTACATTCCTTGATTGTTAAAAAACCAATGTGGGAACATTGCTGAGCTAGAAAGGAATAGAAGTATCTGTTTTGTGGAATGATAGACAAGGATAACAATACCAATGTTAACCAAATACTGCCATTATAACGTGGAACTCACTATAGTTTGAGAAAAATAGTTCAAGTATGTTTAGAACTTGTTGACATATTGTGAACGTTTTTCAGGTTACTTAGTAACCTAGTTTGAGCCCGGGACTTCTAGGCTGCTTCGCAAGCACTCTATCCTCTACATGACATAGAAAAAAGTGAATAAAATAAAAACTAACCTGCACAAACTTGGCAAAGTTAGCCTTATCGGCGGCCGGCCCCTTCTTACAGTTGCTCTGCCAGCACACAGGATAGTTCCAGTCCAGCTGCAGACCGTCGAACGAGTGTCGGCGCAGTGTCTGCACACAGTCTGCGACGAATCGGCGCCGGTTACCTTTGTCTGCAACCAGCTGCGAGTACTTGCTGCCAGCCGAGTCCGTCCAGCCGCCCATCGAGAGCAGCACACTAGCGCCACTGCCGGCGGCACGGGCAACTACGCGCGCAAACAGGTCTAAACAAAGGACAAATGTGCAAGGGTTAAAAGGAGTACAAGTGGAAAGGGTGTTAAAAGCAGTACAAGTTAAATTGGGGTTAGAAGTAGTACAGTGACATGGGTGTGATTGAGGTCTAAACATAGGACAGGTGAGATAAGTGGTTAAAAGCAGTATAATGACATGACATGAGTATAATTTTTGTGGATTTAAGTAACATTTTTTGTGATTGTGGAGGAAGATTTTTGTTTCGATTTGTATTTTTAAATTGATTAATCTGTTAAATTCAAAATTATTGTAGTACCTACATACATTTTTTGGACTCAAAATCGTGTGTGAATTAAGTTATCATTTACATAACCTCTAGACTGTGTATTCCAAATTAAGGTTTAAAGCAGTTTTGGGCGAATGCCTGTTGTTTTTACCTGCATTGTATCTATTGTCTATGAATAAATGAATAAATGAATGAATGAATGACGGTTGGGTTAGGTAGGTGTGATATGGGCATAAAAACAGTACAGTGATTATAAGGATAGCCCAGTACAAATAGGTCTAAATAGAGTACGATGCCAAACCGGTTAAAAGCAGTACAGTGACATGGGTTCAGTGATTATAGTCATAGTACAAACAGGTCTATACAGCTAGAGGACAAAAATGTGCACTTGTTAAAAGGAGTACAATGTCACTTCTGTTATTATGGTCATATCCCAGTATCGACGACAAAACGGTTAAAAGGAGTACAATGTCACTTCTGTTATTATGGTCATATCCCAGTATCGACGACAAAACGGTTAAAAGGAGTACAATGTCACTTCTGTTATTATAGTCATATCCCAGTATCGACGACAAAACGGTTAAAAGGAGTACAATGTCACTTCTGTTATTATGGTCATATCCCAGTATTGACGACAAAACGGTTAAAAGGAGTACAATGTCACTTCTGTTATTATGGTCATATCCCAGTATCGACGACAAAACGGTTAAAAGGAGTACAATAACATCTAAACAGAGGATAATCTAAACAGAGTACGGTGACATGATGATTGAAAAGAGTACAAGTGTAATTGGAGTTAATTAAAATCACTACAATGATTATAAACATAGTACAAACAGGTCTAAACCGAGGACAGGCGAAACAAATCAGTTAAAAGCAGTACAATGAGATGAGTCTGATAAAGATACAGATCTAAACAGAGGACATGTGACATGGGGGTTGAATTGAGCCATAGAGAAACAATAGTGTAAGTAGATATCCCATAGTATAGGGCGTTTATGTCGCAACTTTTACTGTTATCTCAAGCCTATAGTCCACGTAGTTCTTTTCTGTGAAGCTTTATGACGCTGGTAGTCTCTCATACTAATAAGTATTAAATATTTATATTAATTAAAACTTTTACAATATTTCCATTAATAAATAAATCCTTAGTTTAATTAATTAAATTAACGTTTTGGTAGAGAGTTAGTGGGGAGGATATTTTTAATATTCTTTCCGAAGAATGGACATTGGTATGTCCAAAGCTCCGCCAATTTATGTAGATGCATAACAATATAATATCTATAGTTATTATATTACAAATTACTTTTTCATATCATATACAGTTCAATAATTATTTTCTTAGTCTATATTATGTAAATTCATCTATAATTTTGCTGTATTGTAAGCTATTGTATATAAGTGTATAAGCCAGTATATTGTAATCTACATAAATAAAGTACTCAATCAATCAATCAATCAATACTGTGCCGTTCATACACTCTTACCCGGTCAAAACAGTAAAAATCGACAGTAATCGGCTTGCGATAACAGTAAAAGTTTCGAAATAAATGCCCTTTACCATGGGATATCTACTTATGCTATTGTTTCTCTATGGTACAAGTGACATGGGTGTGATCAAGGTCTAAACTGAGTACGGTTTCATGAAGGTTAAAAGCAGTGCAAGTTGAATTGGTAGTTAGAAGTAGTACAACCACATAAATAAATGATCAAGTATCATGTGATTTATAATGATAATTGATGAACTTACTATTATCAATATCCGACCAGCTATCGAACGGTTTGAGTGTCAAATCGTTGGGATCGAGAGAGGCAAACGCTACATAAGGGGCAACAGATACATAAATTAATAAGGGGGATCCTTGGCCAGTTCTTGGCAATGACATAAATTATCAAGTATTTTGTGATTTATAATGATAATTGATGAACTTACTATTATCGATATCCGACCAGCTATCGAACGGTTTGAGTGTCAAATCGTTTGGATCGAGAGAGGCGAAAGCGTATATGATGTGAGTGCAGAGCGAAGGCTCTATATGCTCCGGCAAGAATTTGCCGTCTCCCTTCCTGTACCAGGCCCAATTTGTGAAGTAGCACACCACTCTGGGGCCTGACGGTTCTTGTTTGTCACCAACTGAAAATAAATAAATATAAAATACAAAACTTTTATTGTAGAAGGCTCTTAAGAGTATTACAACAGCCAAAATTCAACAACATTCATAACATTTTTTAATTAATTTAATTTAATTTAGAACTTTTTAAATTTAAAAATGATCTGTGTGTGATGAACTATGTGTTTTGAATTGTAAATTGAAGAATTTTGAAGTTATACATAACCTAACTATATTTGGACTGTTGTATAAATTAGAATTGGAACCGTTTTGGGCGATTTAGCCTGTGGTACTTTTCTGTAAGTTGTGTAATTCTGAATGATTGAATAAATAAATAAATAAATAAACAGTTACAAAGTCACAGACAGTTAATAAATATGAATCGAAATGGACTAAATTGAATTTTCATAGTATTAATATTCCCATCAATTATTTTTAACTAGCTTTTATTTCTTCTAATTCAAATCAAAGCAAAATCTTTATTGCCGAAAAAATTGGCCAATGTTATAACAACGTCAGTAACTGAAAAATTACAACAGAGCATAAATAATGGGCTACAAATTACACAAATAAACAATTACACAAATAATGTACAGGAGCTTTCATTGGTTTTACAGTATATAAATATCTCAGCAACTGAAACCGAGTTCACACACAAATATCAAAAATCTGGTGTGGCGCACTCACACAACTTTCCTTGCCGTTATGTAAATTGATCACCTGACGCTAGTGTACACGCACACCTCAAGTCTACTGTTTTAATATCTGAGCCAGCTGGTGACAGGACAATAACGCTGGGAACACACGAAGTCGGCTATATCTTCATAGTGAATGATTTAATAGAATCAACAGTTGCCAACAGTTTGCAATTGAATAATCTTTTTTTTTAATTTCAAGCTTATTTTAAATTTTAGATGGAAACGTTACTGGACATCAATTGTAGAGATTTTCATGCTTAATCTTTTTCACTTGAAATTTTTCGATTAAATTGTATCTGAAGCCTGGTAATTGGGAATCTAAAATCAAACTTTGCATAGATGGGGCGGAGCTCCTGGAATTTTTACAGATATGAGACTTGTGGCAGTTGATAGAGCTTATCAATGAATATTTTAGGTATAAATGTGATCGAAATCGTTGGAGCCGTTTTCGAGAAAATCGAGAAAAACCCTTCTATCCGCCATCTTGAATTGCATCAGATCGAAATTGTTCGATCTGATTTGTTATTATGTTAAAATACAAAATTTCACAACATTTAAAAAATCTGGTGTAGCGCACTCACACAACTTTCCTTGCCGTTATGAAAATTGATCAACTGACGCTAGTGTTTCCGCGCATATCAAATCTACTATTCTAAGATCTGAGACAGCTGGTGACAGGACAATAGCGCTGCAGACACACGAAGTCTGCTATCTCTTCATAGTGAATGATTTGATAGAATCAACAGTTGCCAACAGTTTGCAATTGAATAATCTTATTTTCTCGCATTTCGAGCTTATTTTTAATTTTAGGTGAAAATGTTACTGAACATAAATTGTAGAGATTTTCATGCTGAATCTTTTCCATGCTGATTTTTTTTGTTTAAATTGTATCTGAAGCCTGATAATTGGGAATCTAAAATCAAACTTTGCATAGATGGGGCGGTGCTCCTGAAATTTTTACAGATATGGGACTTGTGGCAGTCGATAGAGCTTATGAATGACAAAATCGTTGGAGCCGTTTTCGAGAAAATTGCAAAAAACCCTGTTTTTGACAACATTTTTGTCATTTTAGCCGCCATCTTGAATTGCATTTGATCGAAATTGTTCGTGTCGGATCCTTATAGTGTAAGGACCTTAAGTTCCAAATTTCAAGTCATTCTGTTAATTGGGAGATGAAATATCGTGTACACAGACACTCATACACACACACACACACACACACACACACACACACACACACACACACACATACAGACCAATACCCAAAAACCACTTTTTTGGACTCAGGGGACCTTGAAACGTATAGAAATTTGGAAATTGGGGTACCTTAATTTTTTTCGGAAAGCAATACTTTCCTTACCTATGGTAATAGGGCAAGGAAAGTAAAACCTTAACGACACACTACCTGCTTAGTATAAAATCTGAGTTAAAGTAATCCTCAATAGAATAGAACACTTTTGAATGAGTATATTCTTTATATAGGACTTGAAATGATTCTCATCCATTGCTCTAACCTCGAGTGGTAATTTATTAAATATCTTGATACTCATGTAGCGCCAATTTTTCTAAACCGTAGTCCAATGGTGAGCGTCAATTCTAATATCTTGCCTACTTCTTGTATTGTAATCGTGAATGTTGCCATTCAGAGCACATTTGTGCGCTTGCTTCCTCATATATAACAAACATGTAAGTATGTAGAGAGAGGGAAAAGTCAATATATCAAAAACTTATCAGCTGTGCTAATAGTGAAGTTGTGTTTCTTTTCTGGCTCAAGATTTTGTAAAATTACTAAAAAATTTCCAATTTGTAGAAATTTGAGTAAAATATTTTTGTTTTTAATCAATTTTTAAATATCAAAATTCAAAATTTTCAGTTTAGTCATTAGTTTTGAAGTGTAAATTGGACTTTTTGAAGTGAAAGTGAAAGCTTAACCTTATTCTTTTTTGAAACTTTTATTTGTAAAAATTTGGGAGAAGACAGTTTTGGGCTATGCCTGTTGTCTTCTCCCAATCATATTATATTTATTATAATTATGATCTGTAATTGCCAATGAAATAAAATAAAATAAAATAGTTTCAAGTTGAAGAAGAGTGGCTTACAAGTTGCCAGAGGTGGTGCGTGTCAGATTATTCTTACTGCTTTCTTCTAAAGCTTAAAACTTGACGTAATGAAATCTTGAAGAATTGAAAATAGGCCTATAACCATCCTTGGTTAATTAAGAATCTAAATGCAAAATGTCAAGTTAATGAGTTGAGTAGTTGAGACGTGATGATGCGTCATTCGTGAATTTCCTATCCCCTACCTGTATAAGCCAGTTCTTTACTTTATTATAGTATAGATAAGGATTCAACAACAGAAAATTTCAAACTGTTAATACAATTATAAACTTACCGGCGTTATGATTAGGCTTTTTCCTCAATTCGGCTTTTTGTAAAGTGGTGGTGTTGTTGATTTCTTCCAGCTTTTGTTCTGAAACAGAAGAAAAAATAACTTTTTCCTCCACTTACTGGCTAAAGTACTTACTTTACTCCCTGAAACATAATACTTAAGTGTCACTTTTTCGCCCTCGGTAGTAAAAAACAGAAAAACTCCCTAGGGAGTAAAAGTGACTCCATTTAAATAACATGGGAAGCATCTCTATTTTAAAAACTTACATTATAATAGGTTAGAAGGTCTAAGCTCAGATGAGAAAGCATAATAGAGGTGTCTGTCATTGAGTCGACTGAATTCAATACCACATCCAAAATATTTTTGATCTGTAATTCAAATCTGAACCGCGTGATCTGGAGTCAGCCATTTTTGGTAGACACCCAGCTGATATAATTGTTACAACTTTTGCAGATAGTGCAATCGGCAGTACCAATCAGATGGCAGGTTTTTAGGTTTTAGATTTTAGGTTATGTTGTTAGCAAACATTGTCACCAATACGTAAGTTATTAGAATGATTTTATTTGCAGTTTCTATAAAAAAATGTAGATGGAGGAAAAATGTTGTGTACATCACGAGTGAAAAATACTTTTTCTCCCTCAGGAAAATTGTTGCCCTCGGCTTCGCCTCGGGCTTCAAACTTTTCCCTCAGGGGGAAAAAGTCGTACTTTTCACTCTAGATATACAAATAACTATAGTTAAACACTGGCACATTTACTAGATTGGTGGTCAGTTGATTTCTTAGTTTATCCTATTTTTTTTATGGGAATAAAATGCATTATTCTCCAAACTGCGGGCATTGATTGGATGGGAGGCAAAGATTTTATTTATTAATAGAATTTTCAGTTTAGTCATTAGTTTTGAAGTGTAAATTGGACTTTTTGAAGTGAAAAGTGAAATCTAACCTCATTCTGTTTTGAAACTTTCATTTGTAAAAATTTGGGAGAAGACAGTTTTTGGCTATGCCTGTTGTCTTCTCCCAATCATATTTCAATTATGATTTGTGATTGTGAATAAAAAAATGAATAAAATGAAAATAAAGTATGGTGACAGATCAATAGTTATTTGTATATCTAGAGTGAAAAGTACAACTTTTTCTCCCTGTGGGAAAAAGTTTGAAGCCCGAGGCGAAGCCGAGGGCAGCAATTTTCCTGAGGGAGAAAAAGTATTTTTCGCTCGTGATGTACACAACATTTTTCCTCCATCTACATTTTTTTATAGAAACTGCAAATAAAATCATTCTAATAACTTACGTATTGGTGACAATGATTCCTAACAACATAACCTAAATCTAAAACCTAAAAACCGGTCGTCTGATTGGCACTGCCGATTGCGCTATCAATCGGCAAAAGTTGTAACAATTATATCAGCTGAGCAGCTACCAAAAATGGCTGACTCCAGATCACGCGGTTCAGATTTGAATTGCAGATCAAAAATATTTGTTGGCTGGTATTTTGAATAGAATAAAATATTTTAAAAATTGTATAAATTTTTATCGTCTACTAATATTAAGAATATAATAATTATCATACAAACATATAATTATTTCATGAGTTGATCAAATTTCTGGTTGTGGAATTGAATTCAGTTGACTCAATGACAGACACCTCTATTATGCTTTCTCATCTGAGCTTAGACCTTCTAACCTATTACAATGTAAGTTTCAAAATAGAGATGCTCCCCATGTTATTTAGATGGAGTTACTTTTACTCCCTAGGGAGTTTTTCTGTTTTTTACTACCGAGAGCGAAAAAGTGACACTTTAGTATTAGGTTTCAGGGAGTAAAGTAAGTACTATAGACAGTGGGTGGAGGAAAAGTTAATCTCACTATAGTATTCTACAAAGCTATGACAATATTCAATAAAAAATTATATTAAAGTACATATTGGAGTCATATTTCAGCCATTTGACGGCATTGCAGTCATATTCAAGTTCACCATATTATGGTAAAATACAAAATTTCACAACATTTAAAAAATCAACTAAACAAGTTCAATTATCTATTCAACTCACCTGAACATTTCACACTGCATTTCCCCAATGCTGGCTCATATGCACTCCCAATAGGACACAGATATCTATGCATCATTAGATGGTCACATCTGTAGAAAATATGAGTGCAATCCGAATATTCCAGCTCATTATCGTGCTGTCTATAGACATTTCCCCGTCTTGTCTGCTCAGAATCGTGCTCTCCATATGAATCAACCACTTCCTGTCTTTCCTCATTATCGTGCTGTCTATAAGCCTGATACCCATTCACCGGCTCATACTTGTGCTGTTTATAAGAATCAACCACTTCCTGTCTCTGCTCATAATCGTACTGTCTTGACGTCTCAAACTTGTGCTTTCTATAACCATGACCAGTGTTTGTCCGCTCAAATCCGTGCTGTCCATAGCGGCAGCTGCCGTCGTGCGGTGTAGACAGCACATAGGGAGCAGCACTCACTTCTGATTGGCTGCTGGCCGAAACGGAGACCTCTGATTGGCCCTCAGCATTCGAAGCCACGCCCCCTGACTGCTGTAAAGCTTCTCGCATACAAAACGTTAATAATGCCAGTGTACTATGTATAATAGATTTGGCACACAAAATAGACACAAGACCTGATTCCATTACAACAAATTCACTTATAAGCTATAATACAAAAAATACATAAATATGTTGCCTAAAACCAACAAATTATTCTAGCATGCAGGGGGAAAATTTGCAACATATTAGAGTAATTTTTTGTAATGGAAACAGGTCTTGAAATAGTTACAAACATGGATCAGAATTGACACAAATAAACAAGAAACAGTAAAAAAATACTTAAAAATAGAAAAGATGTGCAATAAACCGATACAAATGATACATTATGACAATAAAAATACACACAATCATTGGAACAAAAAAATCAATGATCAAACTAGCAATAAAATAAGTGATGACCAAAAAATATGTATAGTGAGGTCCACGTTATAATGGTAGTGTTTGATTAGCAATGGTATTGCTATCCTTGTCTATCATTCAACAAAGCGGATAGCGCTATCTCTCTCTCTCGCTATGCTCTGTTAACAATGTAGAATTAATAATTAATTCACAAAATATATCATCTTGATTATGAAAAATATAATTGCTTAATAAAAATATAATTGAGTATTTTTAACGAAGATGGACAGTTAATGAATACATTAATAAACCTGCATCAGCTACCGTCAGTCAAGAAGGCATTGACAAGACAGTGAGGATCGCCAACGTTGTTCTCCTATCTTTTCCACTACCATTATAGCATGGACCTCACCATAGCTGATACTCTTGGGAAAACGCATTCTAAAAGGCGTTCCCCACCATGATAATATTTTGTAAGACGAAACTGATGTGCAGTTGATATGAGATTTTATAAGCTCTACTAGTCTTGAATTTGATTCATTCCTCCCCTGGCAGCTATTGAAACATATCATTTTATGAAATGCCATTAGTATCACAGGAGTGACAACAAATTTCTCACTTTTCATTTGAAAAAAAAACACAATTTCCTAAACAATATTAAATCATATTTACTCCAATCAGGGTTCATCTAGCAAACATTTCAGCCACTTACGGTTACTGTGAGGCAATATTGACACCGCTTGCACAAAAGTAGGCGGAGCTTGCACATAGGTGGGCGGAGCCTGAGCAAAAGTGGGCGGAGCTTGTCCCACACTGACCAATGACGGCTGGTGCACGGCCAGCGGCCAATCAAATGCGTGCAAATGGTCGTTGATGGCATTGAGCAGTGGATACTTGCGTCCGCAGTACATGCCTTGGAAATCGTCCAGATCCAGAGCCCATACCATGACTCCACCCAGTTTTTGCTGGTTGATGTAGCGCATCTGGGAGGAAAACAGTTGATTAATTCATTGATTTTTCATAGAAAATGATTATAATAGATAATAATTGATATTATCTAATGTTTTTCTATGTTATACAGGGTGATTCACTAGGATATGCGGTAACTTTGAGAGCTCATTCAATATGTAAAAATAATGAAAAAAACTTATATAAACATAGGTCCGGAAATGTTTCGTTAGCGAGTTATACAGGGTTAAAGATTTCGCCTGGATTTCAGTTCCGCTGAGTAAATGAAGACTCTCTGAAATTCTGGGAAGTTAAATTTAGGGGCAAATGCCATTGTTTCTTATGGTTTTTTACCTGAAAAATTGATTAGAACAGGTCCCAGAACTGTAAGATGAGTAGTTTTTGAGTAATCCAGTGTAAAATGCAAAAACATTGAGTAAAAAAACACAATTTTTACATTTGGCCAGCAATCGCTTTGTTATTTTACCAATAAACTGATCAAATTTCAGAACAAAACTTGTAGAAAATTTAATTCTAAACAAAACGGTATGATTAAAGTATACAGAAAGTGAACAGATAATCAATTAAAGGAAGTTTTATTGAAAACTGTAATGTAAAGTTATGCAATAAAATTACAGTAAATGCTCAAAAATGTTGCCATTAACTTCAATGCATCTTTCTGCTCGTTTAAGAATTGCTCTTGTTGCTTTTCGTAGTTCTACGGGGCTCTCCTTTAACTGCACAAAGGCTTCATTAATTCGATCAAGTAACGCCTCACGGGAATTTACTTCGACCTCGTAAACATGATCTTTCATTCATCCCCATATGCAGAAGTCCAATGGCGTATGATCTGGTGACCTTGTTGGCCAGTGTATAGGACCACCACGACCGATCCATTTATTTGGGAACTGATGATTTAGATAGGTGGAAACATCATTTGAAAAATGTGGCGGTGCGCCATCATGCTGGAAGTACATCTTGCGTCGCGTTGCAAGAGGAACATCTTCCAGCAATGTCGGTAATTCTTCTTGAAGAAACTGTAAGTACGCCTGACCTGTTAAGCGCTCTAGAAAAATAAACGGTCCAATTAGCTTATCATCAATAACACCACACCATACATTAATGTTAAAACGGTATTGAAAGTTACGTTCAATTGTTGCATGAGGGTTCTCTTCTGCCCATGAATGTTGGTTTCGTAAATTGTTGATACCATCACGAGTGAACTGTGACTCATCGGTAAATAAAATGTACTTGAAAAGTTGACGATGATTGACTAACCAATTGCAGTACTCCAAGCGATGTTCATTGTCTCCTGGTTGTAAATGCTGTACTTTTTGTTTATGGTAGGGATAAAGGTTGTTCTTATTAAGTGTTCTCCAAACTTTACTTTGCGAAACCCTAAACCGCTTTGAAATACGTCTTGTACTAATACCTGGACTACGTTCAACAGCAGCAATAATGTTTTCTTCTACATTAACATCATGTTGGCGAGGGTGGTCAGACTGGATCTTTACGCTTGGAAGTGATCCTGTTTCCCGTAACGTACGAAATGTAGAAATAATGGTTCTAGCATTTGGAATTCTACGATAAGGGTAACGTTGTCTGTATTCTTCCACAGCGATTGTAGCATTGCCTTCACATACACCGTAAATAAACACCATATCGGCGTATTCTTCAGTTGAAAATAAGTATGGCATTACTACTCCAACAATTTAATAATTACTATGGACAAAACAATGCTAACATGGACTAAAATTCAATACGACGAACAGAACAATACACACGTGGACTAAAACTCAGTTGTTACCTCTCAAGGAATTAAAATTCTACATTTCAAATCACATCATTGTTGATCAGCTGTTATTGTAGTGCCAACTTATGAAAAACAAATTATCCGCTCAACATGTGTATTTTTTTTTATTATTTATGTTTGTTGTTTATGTTTATTTCTTTATTTTAAAACTGTGTTTTAATATTATTTTATTTTGAAATTTTAGTAAAAAAATTAAGGTGTTAAATTTAAGTAAAAATCATTAACATTTTACAGATCTTTAATAAGAAATCAACAGAGTTATTGTCGGCCAAATGAAAAACGTGTGTTGTTCTGTTTTCAATAAAACTTCCTTTAATCGATTATCTGTTCACTTTCTGTATACTTTAATCATACCGTTTTGTTTAGAATTAAATTTTCTACAAGTTTTGTTCTGAAATTTGATCAGTTTATTGGTAAAATAACAAAGCGATTGCTGGCCAAATGTAAAAATTATGTTTTTTTACTCAATGTTTTTGCATTTTACACTGGATTACTCAAAAACTACTCATCTTACAGTTCTGGGACCTGTTCTAATCAATTTTTCAGGTAAAAAACCATAAGAAACAATGGCATTTGCCCCTAAATTTAACTTCCCAGAATTTCAGAGAGTCTTCATTTACTCAGCGGAACTGAAATCCAGGCGAAATCTTTAACCCTGTATAACTCGCTAACGAAACATTTCCGGACCTATGTTTATATAAGTTCGGAAACAACTCCAACGATTTTGATCAAATTCATACCTAAAATAGTCATCGATTTAAGCTCTATCAACTGCCACAAGTCCCATATCTGTAAAAATCTCAGGAGCTCCGCCCCATCAATGCAGATAGATTCCCAATTATCAGGCTTCAGATACAATTGAAACAAAAAAAAAATCAAGTGGAGTAGATTGAGCATGAAAATCTCTACAATTAATGTTCAGTAACATTTTCACCTAAAATTGAAAATAAGCTTTAAATTCGAGAAAAAGTGATTATTCAATTGCAAATTATTGTTGATTCTATTAAACCATTCACTATGAAGAGATAGCAGACCTCATGTGTGTCTCCAGCGTTATTGCCCTGTCACCAGCTGGCTCAAATATTTGAATAGTAGACTTGAGATGCGCGGGAACACTAGCGTCAGGTGATAAATTTTCAGAACGGCAAGGAAAGTTGTGTGTGAGTGGGCCACACCATATTTTTTTGTATGGCTTTTATTGGTGGGGAGTCCAATAGCATGGGAGTGATGTGGTCAAAAACGTTTGGTAATGAGCGGGGTTTGAACCGGGGACATCTATGTTGCTATGCAAGCACTCTATCCACTAGACCATGAGGATCCAGAGGTCAGAGCTATACTTGTGGCATCTATAGGTGCGTACAGACTTTCACTCTGCTCCGCAACCGAACGTCACTCAAGCAGAGCGATTGATGATCGACCGGGGAGCAACAGTGGTTCGACCGGGGAACGCGAGAAGATCTAACATCTTCCGTAACGTTCATGATGGGTGCGCGGGCGGAGCAACTGTGATACGATGGAGGAACGAGGGCGGTACGAGGGCGGTACGAAGGCGGAGCGTGCTCGGTGCGGGTTGGAAGTGCGTATATGTGTACGCAGCTTATCATTATTTCAATTATTTTTTCAGAATAGAATAGTTCTATTGATTAGCAAACACACTAAGAATAAGCTAACATGAGACATGACAAGTGACTTAGATAGAAAGAGCAGTAGACATTCTAAGAAATGAAGTAGAATTATATTGGTCCACGTTATAATGGCAGTGTTTGATTAGCAATGATATTGCTATCCTTGTCTATCATTCAACAAAGCAGATAGCCCAATCTCTTTCTTGCTTTGCTCTGTTGCCAGATTGTCTCTTAACAATGTAGAATTCATAATTAATTAACAAAACATTTCATCTTAATTAGGAAAATTCATTATGAAATTATTGAAAAATATAATTACTTGCTTAATAAAATATAATTTATTAATTTAAATGAGAATGAACCGTTATTATTCCATCAATAAACCTGTATCAGCAACCGTCTTTAGATGGCATTGACAAGACTGAGGATTGGCAACGTTGTTCTCCTATCTTTCTCCACTGCCATTAATATTTTGACTTCATTATAGACCAAACTATATCACATATTATTATCAACTCTCACATTATAAGATCATTGCATAGCCTATGACCATAGAGAAACAATAGCGTAAGTAGATATCCCATGGTATAGGGCGTTTATGTCGCAATTTTTACTGTTATCTCAAGCCGATTATTGTCAATTTATACTGTTTTGACCGATTAAGAGTGTATGAACGGCACAATGTGAGAGACTACCAGCGTCATAATGCTTCACGGGAAAGAACTACGTGGACTATCAGCTTCAGATAACAGTAAAAGTTGCGACATAAACGCCCTATACCATGGGATATCTACTTACGCTATTGTTTCTCTATGCTATGACTCTATTTTGCAGTTAGGGTAGAGAACACTTGAAAGTACACCGTGATTCAAAAAGAATACCACAACTTTGAAAATTGATAATTCTGCAAAGAATAAACGGAGAGTAAAGCACTATCTGTCATCGATTTGAGGAAGCTCTGAAGTTCTTTTAGCTCCTTATTTAGTCCGATTGGCACTCGTCTGTCCGTGCAGCCTATTTGAATGAAAACTATCCGATGCAATGGATCGGCTGCTAAGCAGCTCGAGACAGAGCACTTCATCACTGGCCTCCAAGAAGCCCTGATCTCACCCCCTCCGATCTTTTCCTGTGGGGGTACGTTAAAGATGAAGTGTATCGACCTCCTCTACCAGCTAACATTGAGGAGCTCAAACAAGAAATAACAGCAGCTATACAAACTGTTAGGCCCGATATGCTACTGTGGGTGTGCAACGAGTTCGAGTATCGTATTGATATCACTCGAGTGTCTGGAGGGGGTCACACTGAGGGGGAGTCACACTGGAGGGGGTCATTTGTGAACTTGTTTTCTAGTGAGGAAGAACTTATTTTACTATTATTTTTTTTTAAGAAGTATAATGACGTATGGGGCAGAGGTTTGTGTGACGAACAAGAGAGCAAGAGATAAGATAAGAGCTGTTGAGATGGATTACTGGAGGAGATGCTGCGGGCTTACCAGAATGGACAGAGTGAGAAACGAGGAGATAAGAGGGAGAATGAAAGTGGAATGGGATATTATAAAGTTGATTGAGGATAAAAGGTTGATGCGGTATGGCCATGCTAGAAGGGCGAGTGCTAGCAAATGGATAGGGATGGTGACTGATTAGAGTCCAATTGGGCGAAGGAAAAGTGGAAGACCTAAAAGATCATGGAGAAATGAGGTGGATGAGGCTATGGAGGCCAGGAATTTAAGGGATGGTGAATGGGAGGATAGGCAAAGATGGAGGTCTCGACTAAAAGAAGGAAGACGGTGAATCACTGTAAAATCCTATTATATATATATATATAATATATATATATATATATATATATATATATATATATATATAAGAACTTATTTTAGTACTCTTCATTTTGATTTATAACCCAAGTTTCTATTATGTTTCCTTGATTAAATACAGATTTTCAAAGTTGTGGTATTCTTTTTGAATCACGCTGAATACTCTACCTCTATGAAGCTCTTCCACTTTCTTGGAAGATTTCAGATCACTGAAGGAAATTTATTGAATGGTATTTATAAAATCATTGATAGTATTTTTATATCTTGATGTTCTAAACGATAATATTGATAAAGCTACTGAATTGTTGGAATGCAAAAATAATTACAAGCACACCATTCTGAAACCATGGATGACACAGTCGCTGTGTGAAAGGCAAAGATATAGGAATAAAATGTATAAAAAAGTTAAGAAACGAATAGGTGATTTAAGATTTCAGAATTATTTTAAACGCTATTGTGATCGATTAAAAAGAGATATGGATTATAGAAAAGAGCAATATTACATGAATTTATTTAGTGTAAATAAAAATGATATAAAGAAACAATGGAAGACTATAAATGAGATATTAGGAAAAAAGTCAAAAAATAATAAAATTATAAAGATCAAAGCAGGGGTAAACCCTAGTGTCATTTTGGAAGATGAAAATAAGATTGCAGAGGAATTTAATAGCTTTTTTGTTAGTGTTAGTGATCAGCTGAAACTTAAATTAGATCCGCCAGATGATGAGATAAATAAAGAGTATAGGACTTTATTCAAATTGAAACGAGTGATGAATTCTTTCTATTTCTTTGAGACTACTGTTTCGGAAGTAGAAATGATTATAAATTCATTGGACTCGAAAAAATCTTCTGGGTTTGACAGAATATCTGCTTCTATTATTAAAGAGATTAGTAGTATAATTTCTCCAATACTTTCGTATTTGATTAATTTTAGTTTTATCAATGGCATTTTTCCGGAACCACTAAAAGTTGCTGTTGTGATTCCTCTTTTTAAAAAAGGTGACATTTGTGATTTGAACAATTATAGACCGATATCATTACTTAGTGTTTTTGCAAAAATCTTTGAAAAGGCTATTAAAAAACGATGTATTGATTTCTTAAAAATAAATGTTTTTTTTCTCTGAAAAGCAATTTGGTTTTTTGGAAGGAAAATCCACAGAAGATGCGTTATTGAATTTCTGTGCAGATTTATATCAGGGCTTTAATAATAAATTGAGCGTGGGTGGTCTTTTTATAGATATAACCAAAGCTTTTGACACTGTGGATCACAGTTTGTTACTGAATGTAATGTGGTTTGCGGGCTTCAGGGGTTTTGCTTGGAATTTTTTTAAAAGCTATTTGAATAACAGAGTCCAATGTGTTAAAATTAATAATGATGTATTTAGCTCCTTCAAACCAATAAACTGTGGTGTTCCGCAAGGATCGGTCCTTGGACCTATTCTTTTTTTGATATTTATTAATAGTCTTAGTAGTGGACCCTTTAGAGGATCACTTACTAGTTTTGCGGATGATACTGCTTTATGTTACAACTCAAAATCTGCTTTGGAATTGCAAAAGGATGTTCAGTATGATCTTCAGTTATTAAAATTGTGGTTTTCTTTCAATAAATTATCCCTTAGTAATAAAACTAAGTTTATTCATTTCTCTTTAAAGGATACAATTTCTTGTATCAAACCTTTGTATTATAAATGTAATATTTGTTTAAAGTCTGATATTGCAATTTTATATGATTTGAATTGTCATAGTTGTATGCTTATTGAGCAAGTTGATAAAATCAATATTTAGGCCTTTTTATTGATAAAAATTGTAATTGGAATGAGCATATTAACTCTATTAATAAATATATGTTATCTGCTATAAGAACATTCTACTACTTAAAGAATATTTGCCATGTAAATGTATTAAGGTTGATCTATTTTTCCATTATTGAAAGTAAGCTACAATATGGGATCACTTGTTGGGGAGGTATTTATTTCACAAATATCAATACACTTTTAGTTGCACAAAAGAAAATTATCAGAATAATGGCGCGTGTACCTAGAACGGAACATGCAATGGTTTTTTTTAAACAATTTCATATTTTGCCATTAAGATATTTATATGTCTTTAGAGTTTTAAGAATATTTTTCATTAGAGGAGGAAATGTTCAAAGTAATGCTAGAGTTTACTCTAGTCGTTTGAGATTTCAAAATAAGGTCATTCTGTTGAAGGCTAATGTTGAAGCTTTTCGTAGGTTTTTTACTTTTTGTGCTTTAAAGTTTTATAATTATCTACCTTTCCATGTGTCCTCTAGTTTAAATTTAAGAATTTTTCTCAAGGAATTGAAATCTTGGTTGTTTTCACTAGAAGATGTTGAGTTTCTGTTTAGATAGTATAGTTACTTTTATATTGTATTTTTGATATTATC
This sequence comes from Nilaparvata lugens, assembly GCF_014356525.2. NCBI lineage: Eukaryota > Metazoa > Arthropoda > Insecta > Hemiptera > Delphacidae > Nilaparvata > Nilaparvata lugens. The sequence continues at coordinate 347,214 of NC_052517.1, read as the reverse complement.
ATATTGCAGTGAATGATACATTTATGAAGGGACAGTTTATCTCTTAGTACTCTTCAACATATTTTTTTTCTCTTTATTATAAACATTTATCAAGTTTTTATATAATTTTAGCTAGGCTCTAAGCTACTCTTTCTTTATTTTCAGTGTGATGGTGCCTCAACACGTTTTTTCAAATGAGGTTACCTAACCACTTTATATTATTGTTTTGTAATGTTTTGTGTATTATTTATTATTGTAAATTGTAAAGTGTGTCAATAAATGAACTTGAACTTGAACTTGAAATGTGATAGATGAGGCTAGTGAGGGATGACAAACAAATGAATCAACACTGCTAGGTGGGTTCCAAACCATTACAAAGTGATTTATAAGCTCACCCTGGATTGTGTATACTGGGAGCAAAAACGATATTCTTCTACTTTGTGTATAATTAACCTCTATTTTTATCAACAAAACGAATACACATCGAAAAGTACGGTACTTGACGAGAGCAACAATAATATGTCATCACATTGGCCAAATTCGCTCCTATCCTTGAGTTATAAGCGTTTGAAGATGAGTGATTTCTCTGATGTGAGAGTGGAGGTGAGATTCTATGTTTGAGTGAATAACTCGGCCTGTATTGTAGCGAAACGTCGCATATTATAGCACAACACTTGTTAGGTCAACCTCTATCCATAGCCCCAATATCAACCAAATCTGGCAGATTAGCATTTTCCATGAAATCCATGGATTTTTGCAAAAAAAAGTCTAAAATTAAAATCGCTCAAACTCTCAGGAATAGATGGAAATTACTGAGATGTTGCAATTATTCAAATGCTAATGATTCGACAATTTTATTATTAAACGAAAATACAAATTGAATGCTGTAATGAATGAAAAAGACTAAGAAATTGTCAAAAAAACACTGATTTATTGATAATTAGAAAGACCGGTTTTGGTTATTACACCATTGTCAATCTCTGATAAACAGAGAGTTAGAGTTTATCAGAGATTGACAATGGTGTAATAACCGAAACCGGTCTTTCTAATTATCAATAAATCAGTGGTTTTTTGACAATTTCTTAGTCTTTTTCATTCAATAAATTAGAATTGGAACCGTTTTGGGCTTATAAGCCTGTGGTACTTTTCTGTGAGTTGTGTTATTCTGAATGATTAAATAAATAAATAAACTTATAAAGATCAATATGAATTATTACCACAATATCAACTTCTCAACTACACAAAAAGTGAATGCTGTGATTTAATTGAATCATTAACATTTGAATAATTGCAACATCTCAGTAAACTCCATCTGTAGACTGGCTGGCCGCTATGGCTTCGTATAAAATGAGCGCTGCTATCCAGAGATTGTCAGTTTGGTGACAAGGGTTGGTTTAAGGGTAGGCATTCCTGACCGGCAATTGGGAGGTACTGGGTTCGATTCCCGGGCTGACAAATAATTTTTGAATGATAGCGTTCATCGAGTTTCCATCTAGCTGTTTACCCTGTTGTCAATATTTGCAGTAGCAGAAGTCTTCGGGGTGAATTACAGCATTTAATTTGGATTTTCGTTTAATAATAATAATTAATCATAGACACATTCCAAATAATATTAACATATTGCTATTTAAAAGCCAAAACCCAACTTCCCTAACCTTTCCTTTTGTACCTTTGAAACCTAATACACTAGACAAATTGAAACTGGCAGTTATGAGGCACTTCCTTTCTTTTAATAATAAAATTGTTGCTCTCAGGAATAGTTTTAGGTGTACTCCGAACTCACCTTAGTCTGTACACTGAGCGGGTCCTCATACCCGACCCACTGGTCACCACGCACCATAAACGGGGCATTGCCCTGGTCTCTGAACAATCTCCACGGCTGTGTGACGTCTTCTTTATCCTTAGTCACGTCATCATCACCCTTAGTGACGTCATCACTGGTGATATCATAGCTGTCTCGTGTGATGTCATCATTGGTGACGTCACTAGTGTCTCGGATGGCGTCATCACCTTCCACCAACTTTTCACATACTTCGTAATAGGCCAAGATACCTGGTTGTTGGGTGTAACGTGATTCCGAGCCGCCTGATAGTACCGAAGAACCTGTAGAGAAATTGTTTACAAAATTACTATAGTAACAGAGAAAACCGTTAGTTGTTACGGTAGCATTGACACATAGTCAGACTGCAAATGGGTGAACACTCCTATAAAAACCAATGGTGTTTTTTCAAAATGCTTCCAAAGTTTTTATTTTCCTTGCCCTATTACCATAGGTAAGGAAAGTATTGCTTTCCGAAATAAATTAAGGTACCCCAATTTCTAAATTTCTATACGTTTCAAGGTCCCCTGAGTCCAAAAAACTGGTTTTTGGGTATTGGTCTGTATGTGTGTGTGTGTGTGTGTGTGTGTGTGTGTGTGTGTGTGTGTGTGTGTGTGTGTGTGTGTGTGTGTGTATGAGTGTATGTGCGTCTGTGTACACGATATCTCATCTCCCAATTAACAGATTGACTTCAAATTTGGAACGTAAGGTCCTTACAATAATAAGGAACCGACACGAACAATTTCGATCAAATGCGATTCAAGATGGCGGCTAAAATAGCGAAAATGTTGTCAAAAACCGGGTTTTTTGCGATTTTCTCGAAAACGGCTCCAACGATTTTGATTAAAGTTATAACCTAAAATAGTTATCAGCTCTATCAACTGCCACAAGTCCCATATCTGTAAACATTTCAGGAGCTCCGCCCCATCTATGCAAAGTTTGATTTTAGATTCTCAATTATCAGGCTTTAGATACAATTTAAACAAAAAATTTCGAGTGAAAAAGATTGAGCATGAGAATTAATGTTCAGTAACATTTTCACCTAAAATTAAAAATAAGCTCGAAATTCGAGAAAATGTGATTATCCAATTGCAAACTGTTGGTAACTGTTGATTCTATTAAATTAATGATTCACTATGAAGAGATAGCAGACCTCGTGTGTCTCCAGCGTTATTGCCCTGTCACCAGCTGGCTCAATTCTTTGAATAGTAGACTTGAGATGCGCGGGAACACTAGCGTCAGGTGATCAATTTTCATAACGGCAAGGAAAGTTGTGTGAGTGCGCCACACCAGATTTTTAGACTGTGATTTGGTGTAGAAATTGGAATGGACATAGCCCTTATATAATATTTAGACAATTTGAAACTATGAAACTAGGAAATTAGAAAATTGAAGAAGTTATGGGCAATAGAATAGTCTGTTTTTTTCGATCGTTGTATGCTATTGTATTGTCATCAAAATGATAGGGAGAGAAAAAATAAGGTAAACTTGTGCTATTCCTCTCCCAAATTTAGATAAGTCCGAAATAGGTCAAGTCTTGTAGTTGTTCACTTGACAAAATTTTCAGTTCTTATTTATTTTCACAAAGTGGATTTTTAAAATTTAGATGCTTCAAAACGAAACATAGGGAGTGGAAAACAAGGAATATGGCAACTATGCTGTCCTATCATTTCCACTGAATTTAAAACGTGAATCCCACGATGATATTATTATTAATATAATGCCTATTATACACAAATCTAGTGCAAGTAAATTTACTCTCGTTTTCAACTAGTAGGGAACTCGTGCTCTGCCAGAGCCTAATTGAAAACTTGACAAACTGAGAACTTGACCTACTGAGATCCTGAAGAATTTATAACAGGCCTATAACCATCCTCGGTAAATTGAGAATCTATGTGCAAAATGTGAAGTTAATGAGTTGAGTAGTTGAGACGTGATGATGCGTCATTCGTGAATTTCCTATCCCCTACGTGAATAAGCCAGTTCTTTCCTTATCATATTACTAGCCGTCAGACTCGCTTCGCCCGCCATATCCGTCTATCCAGGGGGCTCCGCCCCCTGGACCCCCGACTGGGTCGTCCAAGAATGAGATCAGCAGGTTCGCTTCGCCCGCCTGCATTTTGCATTTGAGCATTTCTATCATATGTTAGGACGATCCAGTCGGGGGTCCAGACTTAACGTCTGGCTAAACGGGTATGGCGAGCGAAGCGAGTCTGACGGCTAGTAATATAATATTCCTAGGAATAGCTCTGATTGAAGATGCAGTGCCCAATCAATTTTGCCGCGATAAATGCATTTCAATCTTGAACTTGGTGCCAACCTAACAAAGTCAACTCAACTTAATGACAACCTGACAAAATTATTAATTTAGTTACCAGTTAACAACTGTTTCGAAGAGGTACTCTCTCTAGATTATAGTTCTATATTAACATATGGTATGGAAATTTCAATTATAATTAAGAGATTGGGAGAAGAAGAATATACATGCTAAAAGACGAACTTTAAACCCTTAAAAAACACAATTAGAGTTAAAATATTGCCAAAAGATTTATTTCTTAGTGCGCCTCTAAAGGGCCAACTGAACATACCTACCAAATTTGAACGTTTTTGGTCCGGTAGATTTTTAGTTCTGCGAGTGAGTGAGTGAGTAAGTCAGTCAGTGAGTGAGTGCCAGTTCGCTTTTATATATATAGATAGATAGCATGACAATTATTTACCAGGTTGCCACTGGTTAGCATCCTTGAGTGTGTAAGTCCTGGCATAGAGTGGGATTCCCATGATCAGCTTATGTCTTGGCACACCCCTCTTCAACCAATACCGCACTGCATAGTCCTGACAAAAAACACACCAAAAATATCAAATACTCACTCTAATAACTCATCTAAGTTATGTTGTTAAAGCTGGATTCTGCGTAGTCCTAGTATAAAACATGCAAGACAACAAATAACCTATTAATAAAACATCCAAATAAGACAGTCACATAGAGAAATGTAAGTAAGATGTGCCTTCACTGAATATGTAAGGGTGGGAAAATAAAAAACAAGAAAAGAACGTACAGGTTTTGATATTTAAAACAAACAATAAATTATTTGTACAAAATTAGAATTATAATTAGAAATAATAATAATAATAATAATCAGATGAATATTTCAAGGGCTACTCGCTTTGCTGCTAGTGAAGATTCATTTGTTGTGGTTATGAAAAATTTAAAACAATGACTCAGTAGTCACCTACCTTTATGAAAATGGCTTCCCAATTTGGCATCCACTGATTGAAACGCGACGTTAATTATTAATTAAAAAAAAAAAAAACTGATCTAATGAAGTGGGTTCAGATCCCTTCCTATTCAATAATACAATTCTCTTTAAACTGCCCGAACTGTGACAGGAAAACTGTATTATAAAACAAGAACAAAATCCATCCCCTTCACCAGAACAGCCGGACTTTACTCACAGTCCTATCGAACGAGCTCACACAACACAAAAGTAAAATTTTGGGTATTAATATATAACTTAGTCAATTCCAAACATGAAGCCATTTCAAATACATATTTTTATCAGTCGCACAAGCGAGCACGTTTGTTATCAAAAACAAAAGAGAAGCTACAATAATTTTGATAAATTAAATAAACAATCTTTCTGTCGCTGACACAAATTGTTCAAAGACAAAAACACTGTTCATTAAACTTTTCTAAATTAAAACTCTAAAATCCTGATCAATGTGAGATAAATATATGATTCATATATATGTCCCATATGACCAGGTGACAGAAACAATAGCATAAATAGATATACCATGGTATAGGGCGTTTACGTCACAACTTTTACTGTGATCTCAAGCCGATTATTGTCGATTTTTACTGTTTTGTTGGGGTAAGAGTGTATGAACGGCACAATATGAGAGACTACCAGCGTCATAAAGCTTCACAGGAAAGAACTACGTGGACTATCGGCTTGAGATAACAGTAAAAGTTGCGACATAAACGCCCTATAACATGGCATATCTATTTATGCTATTGTTTCTCTATGACAGTCTTTAATGTAGAGTTTTGCTGGATTCCAACAGTATCAGTAATAATAATAATAATATCGAGTGACCTGGCTGGCTCAGGTCTGGTGTCAGAGTTTTCAGGTCGCAACTGATCAATTTCAGGGCCTCTGACATGACATGCTAACGACTGCTTTTTAGACAGCCGGGACCGACGGCTTAACGTGTCCATCCGAAACAGTATCAGTATCAGTGGACGTGTACGATGCAGTCAAGTCAGATCAAAGTGGTAGACATTCAGTAAATTTCATGGAATAAGTTGAAGTATTGTTATCTATATTAATTATTATGTTTGTGGTTGTTGTATTGAGTACAGGTACATACGACATTGAAGAACAGAGCGAGGGCATCTTGTGTGGGCGGGGGTGCCTGGAGGGGGGCATGATGCACGGCTACCCCTCCTTCTTGACCTTCCTTCCCTCTCTCACCGTGCAGGTCGTAGCTTTTCAGTAGCAAATGTGTCAAGTGGGTTGTCACCTGCAATCCAACAAACATTTCTCAATTTATAATTATAATTAGAATACATTTTGTGTAGATGAGAAGTTGATATTGTGGTAATTATTCATATTGAATGAAAAAGACTAAGAAATTGTCAAAAAACCACTGATTTATTGATAATTAGAAAGACCGGTTTCGGTTATTACACCATTGTCAATCTCTGATAAACTTAGTTTCTTAGTAAACTTAGTAATCATTTTAATAACTTACGTATTGGTGACAATGTTTCCTAACATAACCTAAAATCTAAAACTTTAAAACCGGCCGTCTGATTGGCACTGCCGATTGCGCTATCTATCGGCTAAAGTTGTAACAATTATATCAGCTGGGTGTTTACCAAAAATGGCTGACTCCAGATCACGCGGTTCAGATTTGAATTGCAGATCAAAAATATTTGTTGGCTGGTATTTTGAATAGAATAAGATATTTTAAAAATTGTATAAATTTTTATCGTCTACTAATATTAAGAATATAATATCATACAAACATATATTTCATGAGTTGATCAAATTTCTGGTTGTGGTATTGAATTCAGTTGACTCAATGACAGACACCTCTTTATGCTTTCTCATCTGAGCTTAGACCTTCTAACCTATTATAATGTAAGTTTTTAGAATAGAGATGCTTCCCCATGTTATTTAAATGGAGTCACTTTTCCTCCCTAGGGAGTTTTTCTGTTTTTTAGTACCGAGAGCGAAAAAGTGGCACTTTAGTATCATGTTTCAGGGAGTAAAGTAAGTTCTTTTGACAGTAGGAGGAGGAAAAGTACATTTGCTTTATCTTTCCAGACTTGTCTCAATCTATTTGTGAATCTTATATTCAATATTATCTCAATATTCAGTGAATCTTTCTAATTGAGTGTTTTCCATTAATTTTTTAGCTTTCATCTTCCATTGATGATTGTATCCTTTTAGTTTTTTAAAATTGTCAATAGTAGGCTAACCGTCATTTTGAATAATTGTTATTTGTTTTTTAATTATTAATTCCCATATTAATGTATTTTCATTTTGATTTGTAAAAGTTTAAATAGTCTCAAACTCATTCAATTATTTTGGTTATCTATTAAGTACCCACTTCTTATCGTGATTTCAAATTCATAGTGCCGGTTGCACAAAAGCCGGTTAAATTTTAACCGTGATTAATTCCACGAGAACCAATCAAAGAAGCCGTCTTATCAAAAAGGCCTTCTCTGATTGGTTCTCGTGAAATAATAATTAGATATAAGAATAGATAACCTGAAAAGAGTAGAGTTCAAACGGCTGAAGCGCGCATTTCATTTTTCATCATCTAATATCTGTATTTTTGCACAGAACAGTAAGGCTCAACTCAAACTTAGGCGACTCAGATCGAGAAGAGACTGGACTCTAGTGGAAAGCATGACGTGTTCCAAATGGTGACGTCGCGGAGACTAGAATCGACTGGTCTGAGTGTCACCATTTGGAAACACATGCTCTCCACTAGAGTCCAGTCTCTTCTCCACCTGAGTCGCCTAAGTGTCAGTTGAGTCTCAGATAACTTACAGATATAATAGCATAGCATCAGCTGATGAAAAATGAGTGTTCACAAAATGTCATTACATTATATGTAAATTGATTGATTGATTGAGTACTTTATTTATGTAGATTACAATATATACTGGCTTATACACTTATATACAATAGCTTACAATACAGCAAAATTATGGAGAATATTACAAAACAAGGGAGAATATTGGCATATTGCAACGCATTAATGACAATGCAGTTGTTAGAGAGTCGGCTGACAATCGGGTAGTGTGAAAACGGCCTTTCAAAAAACACTGAGGCTTTCAAGACTAATTTCTCCTCTTCTGAGCACAAACATAATACCATTAGTTTTAACACTTGATAATGGCATCATATAGCCGAAGCATGTTGTGACTAAACCATTTTAAAAAGGATACTTACATTTATATTTTTTCCTCCACCTACTGTCTAAAGTACTTATACTTTACTCCCTAAAACCTAATACTGAAGTGTCACTTTTTCGCTCTCGGTAGTAAAAAACAGTAAAACTCACTAGGGAGTAAAAGTGACTCCATTTAAATAACATGGGGAGCATCTCTATTTTGAAACTTACATTGTAATAGGTTAGAAGGTCTAAGCTCAGATGAGAAAGCATAATAGAGGTGTCTGTCATTGAGTCAACTTAATTCAATACCACAACCAGAAATTTGATTAACTCATGAAATATAATTATGTTTGTATGATAATTATTATATTCTTAATATTAGTAAATTTATACAATTTTTAAAATATTTTATTCTATTCAAAATACCAGCCAACAAATATTTTTGATCTGCAATTCAAATCTGAACCGCGTGATCTGGAGTCAGCCATTTTTGGTAGCTGCTCAGCTGATATAATTGTTACAACTTTAGCCGATAGATAGCGCAATCGGCAGTGCCAACCAGACGACCGGTTTTAGGTTTTAGATTTAGGTTATGTTGTTAATCATTGTCACCAATACGTAAGTTATTAGAATGATTTTATTTGCAGTTTCTATAAAAAAATGTAGATGGAGGAAAAATGTTGTGTACATCACGAGCGAAGAATACTTTTTCTCCCTCAGGAAAATTGCTGCCCTCGGCTTCGCCTCGGGCTTCAAACTTTTTCCCACAGGGAGAAAAAGTCGTACTTTTCACTCTAGATATACAAATAACTATTATTTATAGTTTTTATGGTTTCTATTGACCAATCTGTGAACACTCCCACAACAACTAGTGATATTATTTATCTCCTCAACAGAGCATAAATTAATTGGGAATTAGGCTGGTATTAATTACACTAGGACACCGGTTAGACGTCGACCAAGTGTCGGCGTTCGTTGGTCGCGGGGCATCACTTCTTATGGCGCTTATTAAGGTGCGTACAGACTCTCGCTCTGCTCCGCAACCGAACGTCACTCAAGCAGAGCGATTGATGATCGACCGGGGAGCAACAGTGGTTCGACCGGGGAACGCGAGAAGATCTAACATCTTCCGTAACGTTCATGATGGGTGCGTGGGCGGTGCGACTGTGGTTCGATGGTGGAACGAGGGAGGAGCGTGCTCGGTGCGGGTTGGAAGCGCGAATATGTGTACGCAGCTTTACACTGGCAACACCAGCACGGAAGCCGCTCCCGTTATAGTGGAATTCCAAATTTAAAATTGTTTGTTTTATTCTAATCTATATTCTCAGATTATGATTTGGTGTAGAAAATCGAAATGGTCATAACCTATGTATAATTGTTAAATCTCACTTACCGTTTTCAACTTTTTAGGTTTATTGACAATGTTTATCTCTATCAGCTGTCATTTTGTCTTAGTAACTGCTTCTCACTGCCTTTTCTCATAGAGAAACAATAGCGTAAGTAGATATCCCATGGTATAGGGCGTTTATGTCGCAACTTTTACTGTTATCTCAAGCCGATAGTTCATGTAATTCTTTTCCTTGAAGCTGTGTGACACTGGTAGTCTCTCATATTGTGCCGTTCATACACTCTCACCCCAACAAAACAGTAAAAATCGACAATAATCAACAGTAATCGGCTTGAGATAACAGTAAAAGTTGCGACATTAACACCCTATACCATGGGATATCTACTAATGCTATTGTTACTCTATGCTTTTGTATCGCCGTCGAGATTTAATGGCTGCTTGTAGATTCGTTTTTGTGTCAATTTTGTCTTTTAGATATTTTTATAGTTAGATAATCCATATTCACTTTTTGTAATCATTTTCAATTATATTTTACAAATAGATTGTCTCTCATTATTAGTGTGATCGTTCAGTTAAGTGTTGACAGCATTTTGAGTCTGGTAGTCATTTCCTTTTGTTAGTTGTGTACTTATAAGTTTAAAGTTAATTCTACTGTATTATTGATACATTATGATATAGTGCCAAATTAACCTTTCAGAAGTGTTTAGTCTCTTTAAATTGTTAGTTATAGGTATCTGATGAGATGTTTTTTATTTTGTTGTATTGCTGATGTAAACAATAAAACTTGAAACCTTTTTGTTGCTTTTTTGGTTCCGAGCCTAAACGTAACTTAGTTCTTTCCGCTCATTTCTGTCTCTTGCATCAACTCTTCGAAGTCCCATACTTTTCTTCAAAACTTCAAGTACTTCTAGGAAGTGTGATCACAGTTAGCATTGATTTCGACAAATCAATCTGCGCTATACATCTCGCCGTTCACCGTTTTAAAATTGATTCATTAGTTTTTGAATTATCTTCATTGCAAGTTTGCATGTGCATCACAGCCTTGCAGTGTACATGAAACTTTCCTTCAGTGTTGAAACTTCTTCATTCATTCAGTGTTCAATCCAAATTCATCTTATGTTTTGGATCTTGCATCTAGCTTGCAGTTTGGATCTTTTGCAATGCTACTCATTGAAGAATCGATTTCTTCCTTCACATCATCTTGTATCTGGTATCTGGTAACGCTACTACCACACGTTCGGATTCAATCTCGCCATCGCCTTTGGAGTGTCCTCGTCGGAGTTTCATCGGTTTCTTATAACAGTGAGGGGTTCACTGTTGTCAGCCTAGAGTCGTTCAGGATTCCTGCTGGTCTCCAGAAACTTGGTCTGAGGTTCTCATCCTGTTCCGCACCACCTGCGTGGACACGCTGGTGCTCATCTCCACCTGCTGCTACTTCAAAATTTCTGAGCCAAGTCATATATATTTTAACATTATTGATATTCTCACATCACGTCAACTGTAGCAAAATATCCACTTTCGTTATAGATCTTGTGCTATCTCTTCTAAATTGGATATTTTGAGTGTAAAGTACATTTGCTTTATCTTTCCAGACTTGTCTCATCTATTTGTGAATCTTAAGGTGCGTACAGACTGTCGCTTTGCTCCGCAACCGAACGTCACTCCAGCAGAGCGATTGATGATCGACCGGTGAGCAACAGTGGTTCGACCGGGGAACGCGATAAGATCTAACATCTTCCGTATCGTTCATGATGGGTGCGTGGGCGGTGCGACTGTGGTTCGATGGTGGTACGAGGGCGGTACGAGGGAGGAGCGTGCTCGGTGCGGGTTGGAAGCACGAATATGTGTACGCAGCTTTATATTCAATATTATCTCAATATTCAGTGAATCTTTCTAATTGAGTGTTTTCCATTAATTTTTTAGCTTTCATCTCCCATTGATGATTGTATCCTTTTAGTTTTTTTAAAATTGTCAATAGTAGGCTAACCTTCATTTTGAATAATTGTTATTTGTTTTTCAATTATTAATTCCCATATTAATGTATTTTCATTTTGATTTCTAAAAGTTTAAATAGTCTCAAACTCATTCAATTATTTTGGTTATCTATAAAGTACCCACCTGTTATCGTGATTTCAAATTAATATTGTTTTATTGTAAATCAATCTTTAGCAAGCAATTTGAACCATTCTTTTGTTTGTTTTGTTGTAACCATTCCATTAATATTGTATTTTTATTTAGTTTCCTTTGTGCCAGTTCAGTCTCTTGATTCTTGCACCTTAGATCTTGTCTTTTGTATCGATTATTAGCTTAACTTTGTGACTACTGTTTGTTCAGCTTATCCATTCTAAATTTATTGTAGAACTTTGGTAATCTTTCATCATTTGTTTAATTAGGTACTCAATTAATTACATCAATTTTATTTACATCAGTTTAATTACATTCAATTTTTGATTGCTCTTGTATTTGTTACTTAAGCATTTTTCAATTTGAGCATTAAATTAAATTTGAATTGTGATTCTTTTCAATTTGTAGTAATTTTCATTATTCATCAAGCCTGTTGTTTATTTAAACTAACTATTCTAAATTTCTCAGAGCGCTTCCAGTTATTATTTGCACTACAAACATTTTAATTAAACTTGTGATTATATTCAACCTTTCATTTGGTATTTTTTATTTCAATCTCAATCCTGAGTTACCATTTGCTGTACATGCCAATTTGCTTTCATTCAATACATATTATGTAAGCACATTGGATCTTTCCTCCTTTCAAATTTATATGTGGAGTTTGTTAGTTTCTGATTACTCTACTAAATTTCATAACCTACAAATTCACCCCTTTATACAGTCCACTCTTTGCTTAGACAAATTTCACATATAATATTTGGATAATTTGAAACTAAATTAGGAAATTGAAAAAGTTTTGGGCAATAGCCTGTTTTTTCTTTTCCGATCATTGTATTGTTTGTGCCAACCTAATAAATAAATAAATTCCAGTCGCATAGAAAGCAATGCAATTAAGAACACAAGTAACTCATACAGATAAGGATAACACTTGGAGGCGAGTCCTTTTCTAAACATACTATTCTAATTATAATCTGTAATGTGTCTATTTACCTGTTGCATATCGTTGGGATAGATGTCTTCGGCTTGGAAGCGAGACCCTGTGAGAGAGAGAGTGAGAGTCCATGCTCGTGACTCGAACACAGGTGACATCTCCTCTAGCAGCCGGGTCAAGGTGGAGGGGTCGGCGGGTGACCTGGTCGGGGGGTCAGACGGGGTTGTGCCCTCCAGTTCTGTAACAGGGGGAGACAAGATATTTATTAGTTCACACATCTATAGTGAGGTCCAATTGGACTTTAATTTTAGTTGACCGAGCGAAGTGAGCCGCAAATCGCACATTTTTCTCATTACTGAGCATACTCAAGAATAAAAATGTACACCGTATATGTAAAATAAAGCTCTATAAGAGTATAATAAGAACGGTGGTTTGCTACGGTAGTGAAGCTTGGACCATCACAGCCAGAACAGCGGGTATCTTGGATGTGTTTGAGAGAAAAATTCTGAGAAGAATCTATGGACCGGTTTGCGAGGATGGACAATGGCGCATACGTACGAATGCTGAATTGAAAGAGCTTTATGCAGAGCCCCAATTATCGGCCCACATAAAATTGATGCGCCTCCGATGGGCATGTGCAAAGAATGCCTGAAACACGAGTGCCAAGGGAAGTGTTAGTTGGTCAGCCTGGAGGAAGACGACCTGTGGGGAGACCAAGGGAGCGATGGGAGGATAGAGTGCAAAAGGATGCTAATGAAATGTTACAATTGAGGGGATGGAAGAGAGCGGCGTTAGATAGAGATGGATGGAGGCGTATTTTGGTTGAGGCCAGAGCCCGATTTGGGCTGTAGCGCCATTGGAGAGAGAGAGAGAGAGAGAGAGAGAGCGAAGTGAGGTCTAAGATTCAAGTCGACGGTTTTGCATTTCTCTTTATATTTATATTTTTGTTTATATTTATGTTCCGCATTTTACAGCGAAACTCAGCAATAGATTTTCATGAAATTTGACAAGTATGTTCCTTTTTGAATTTCACGTCGACGTATAAATACGGTTTTAAGGATAATACAAACGGAAAAGAGTCTCCTTTGAACGCCAATATTACCGTAAAAATCAGACTTTAGAATTATTCATCATAGTCTAGTGGACTATAATACTACCAGTTCAAAATCATCGAACATCTTGAAAATGCCCTCTATAGACGGTAGCTGATACAGGTTTATTGAAGTAATATTAAAGGTTCATTCTTGTTTAGAATGATCAATTATATTTTATTAAGCAAGAAATTATATTTTTCAATAATTGCGTAATGAATTTTCATAAAATATTTTGTTAATTAATTATAAATTCTACATTGTTAAAAGACGATCTCGTAACAGATCAAAGCGAGAAAGAGATAGCACTATCCGCCTTGTTGAATGATAGACAAGGATAGTAATACCATTGCTAATCAAACACTGCCATTATAACGTGGACCTCACTATAGAGATAATGCTTTTAATTGAAAGTCTTCATCATGAAAAAGAACAATTTTGGTTTTTAAGAACAATTTATGTTTGGTTTTGAAGCATCTAAATTTGAAAATCTAGTTTGTGAAAATACTTGAGGACAGAAAATTTTGTGAAGTCAACAACCACAAAACTTTTGGTCCGAAACCAATTTCGGACTATGTGTAACCTTATCTGAATTTGGGAGAGGAATAGCACAAGGTTACCTTATTTTTTCTCTCCCTATCATTTTGATGATGTACTTATTGTATGAATCAACAGAGAATCAATAAAATAATCAATTTCTTGTAAGGGTGCATTCATGTTGGCGAGCTGTGATAAATCATAAATTGATAAATGAACAAATAGATATAAGAATTGAAAAAAAAATAGATTCAACTGACCAGGCAACTGCCAATGTAGATCCAACCCGTCAAAGTTGTATTCGTGGAGCATGCGCACTGTAGACGATATGAAGGTGCGTCGATTGGCTGATGACGTCATACCGTTGAATGGCCCCGCCACTGAGAGAAGCACCTTCAGTCGGGGGTTCAGACGTTTCAGGAATACTACTGAACGGTAGCCACCTGAAAATTGGATCGAAAAATGGTTCAATTAATTTGAAAAAGTAGAAGAATCGATGATATATAGGCTAACCACATGAATAAGAATTCAATATTAACTCGAAATAGCCAATGCAAATCTTTAATAACTAACCATTAGTATTTTTATATCAACATTCCAAACTCAAAATGTCTAGCTACAGACAGGTCCACGTTATAATGGCAGTGTTTTTTTAGCAATGATATTGCCATCCTTGTCAATCATTCAACAAAGCGGATAGCGCTATCTGTTTCTCGCTTTGCTCTGTTGCCAGATCGTCTTTCAACAATGTAGAATTGATCAATAATCAACAAAATATTCCATCGTAGTTATGAAATCACTGAAAAATATCATTTCTTGATTGATAAAATATAATTGATAAATTTAAACGAGAATGAACAGTTGATATTACATCGATAAACCTGTATCAGCTACCCTCCATAGAAGGCATTGACAAGACAGAGGATCGGCAACGTTGTAGACAGTTGCAGCCAGAACTGATAACAGCGCTCACACTCACATTCCGGGACGACACGTCACGGTACCATAGGACAGAAAGCTCTAATGTTTATTTAGGATTTTTTCTAGACATTTTAAATTGATAAATTATTTATTAATTTTTGAGAAAACATAACAACAGGTCAATGTAACTTACTGAGCGCGAGGTCAATGTTCACAGAACTACTAGTAATTGACTAGCAGGTAACTCGTGCTTCGCAAAGGTACAATTAGAAACTTGACCCACTGAAATCTTGAACAATTTAAAATAGGTCTATAACATCCTTTAATTGAGAATCTATATGCAAGATTTCAAGTTAATGAGTTGAGTAGTTGAGACGTGATGATGCGTCATTCGTGAACTTCCTATCCCCTACGTGTATAAGCCAGTTCTTTCCTTTATTATAGTATAGACTAGCAGGTAACCCGTGCTCCGCAAGCGTCTAATCAAAAACTTGACCTACTGAAATCTTGAATAATTGAAAATAGGCCTATATTCATCCTCAGTAAATTGATAATCTATATGCAAGATTTCAAGTTAATCAGTAGAGTAGTTGTGACGTGATGATGCGTCAAACTTTGAAAGAGGTCTATTACCCACGCGCTAATCCATTCACATATGGCATTGCATTTTTTGGTAATTCTACGGATATCAACCAGATCTTCAAATTGCAGAAATGGGCAATCCGCGTTATGATAGGAGAGTCAATTAGAACTAAACAAAGATATTGTCAAATTTCACTAAAAATTTATTAAAAACTTTAAAACAGAACCATGGTTTCACGTAGTTAACCAACGCATCATCAGCTGATTTTATCATGGAGATATTTCACAACATCACCATCAATTCTACTAATTTTATCAATTAGAACTAGTTGCAGACCCTTTTTTAAGCAAATAAAAATGACGAGCGAAGCTCGGTGCCCCGATATTGTTAATTAGATAAGACAATATATTCATAATAATTATTTTAGAACATGTAACATGCGCAGAAGTGACAAATTGGATGTAATATTTTTAATAATGTGAGGTTAGAAATGGAGTAGCATGGAACTAAAGTAGTGACAACGAGCAAATAAGTCGTAAGGTCGAGAGACTGGAGTATCCTCGACTAGAGTCGAACGATTTGAGTCGAGGTAGTGTGAGTTGAACCTTAGTGAACAGAGTACATCTTCCAATAATTGAAGACAGTGTTAAAGTGTCCTCTTCAACAAAATTCCTGGGACTTATAATAGATCAAAGTTTTACTTGGAAGGAGCATATTCAGGTCCTTGCAAAAAAACTAAATCAAGCTCATTTTGTAATTCTCACCCTCTCTCACTCACTAGACAAAAGCACCCTATTGGCCGTCTACTACGCATATGTCTACTCATATCTAAGCTATGGAAGCATTTTCTGGGGAAATTCTGTTGATAGCGGTAAAATTTTTATAATCCAGAAAAAATAATAAGAGTCATTTGTGGATTGAGATCAAGAGATTCTTGCAAAGCATTCTTCAAAAACCTAAACATTCTAACGCTACCATCTATTTATATCTATCAATTGTTGGTTTTTGTTAAACCGAATTTAGATAAATTTCAATTCTGCACAGATAATCACGGGTATAATACACGCAATAGTGGTCTCATTGCTTTTCCAGTACATAGACACACAGCTCTAGAAAAAACTCCATTCTACTCTGGAATACGTTATTTTAATAAATTACCTGCAGCCATCAGAAATCTAGATTCAATAAACAAATTCAAACTAACAGTCAGAAAAATGCTAGTAGAGAAAGCCCTATACTCTGCTGCTGAATTTTAATTTGTGAGAAGGGGCTGTAGAGTGTAACTTAACTTTTTGTGACTTTCATTTCCATGTGAATTTGATGAGATACATCATAGAGTGTATTTATTTATTTTACTTTTAAGAAGTTAGAACTAAGTCTTTTAGATATAATTTTGTTCTAGTATTGACATGTCACCGGTCAAATGAGTGTTACTCAAAAATTGATGTAATGTGACGATAAATAAATGAAAATGAAAATGAAAATGTGAGTTGTGAAATTTTTGAGATATGCACCTTTGACAATGCCATACACCTCAACCTTATTCCCTTGATGGGAGCTTCAAATCCCCTAAAACTAATATTTGTTGAGATATTGTTGAGATAAGTACCTTTGACAATGTCATACTCCTCATCGACAGGTGTCAACTTGTGAGTGTTGGCATCTATCTTGGCGAAGGCATAGACCAGGTGAGTGCACAGGTGTGGGTCGATGTGGTCGGCCGAGAAGGACATGGGTGCCCTCCTATACACCGACCACGACTCCACGAAACAGTACACCGATTTGTCCACAGCTAGCGGCGAAACTCTCTGGTATTCTTCAGAAAACGGTTTAGATGCTGCAAAGAAAAACAAAAGCATTAGATTCTCAAATAATATTATACTGCAAATGAATTTATATAGAATAGATAAAAGATAGTATAAGAATATAGTTAGGTCGTTTATGTTCTAAATTTCTAGCCGAATAACTATGCTGCAAATAAATGATTATAGCATACAGAGAAGATAGCATAAAAAGATCGCATGATATAGACACACCTTCACTTGGTTTCATATTTATTTATAGTCTACAAACGATTTTCCAGTGTTAGACTAACAGTTTTCAAATTTCTTCTCCGATTACTGTCGACTACTGTCTATGATTAGTGTGTTGTTGGGAGTGTAAGAGTGTAAGAAGGGCACAGTATGAGAGACTACCAGCGTCACATAGCTTCACCAAAAACAACTACTAAGACTATCGGCTTCAGTTAACACTCACATTTGCAACATAGACACCCTATACACTGTCTATTATTAGTGTGTTGTTGGGAGTGTAAGAGTGTAAGAAGGGCACAGTATGAGAGACTACCAGCGTCACATAGCTTCACCAAAAACAACTACTAGGACTATCGGCTTCAGTTAACACTCACATTTGCAACATAGACACCCTATACACTGTCTATTATTAGTGTGTTGTTGGGAGTGTAAGAGTGTAAGAAGGGCACAGTATGAGAGACTACCAGCGTCACATAGCTTCACCAAAAACAACTACTAGGACTATCGGCTTCAGTTAACACTCACATTTGCAACATAGACACCCTATACACTGTCTATTATTAGTGTGTTGTTGGGAGTGTAAGAGTGTAAGAAGGGCACAGTATGAGAGACTACCAGCGTCACATAGCTTCACCAAAAACAACTACTAGGACTATCGGCTTCAGTTAACACTCACATTTGCAACATCAACGCCCTATTCCATGTCATGTCACCATATTTAAGAATGCAATTATTAATAACTGAAAATAAACATAGTATTTTCTCTCCACCTTTCTCTGCTCTCAACTCGATCTAAGATTCAAGTCAACGGTTTTGCTTTTCTCTTTATGTTGATATGTTTATATTTATGTTCCGCATTTACGGCGAAACGCGGCAATACATATTCATGAAATTTGACAGGTACCGTATGCTCCTTTTTGAATTTCGCGTCAACGTATATATCAGGTGTTTTAAAAATTGTACATTTTGAGGATAATACAAAAGGAAAAGGAGTCTCCTTCGAACGTCAATATTACCGTGAAAATCATACTGTACAATTTTTCATCATAAATCAGCTGTTGAGTGGATAATTAATTGCATACAATGACGCATTCAATTAGTATCTCAATGTAACTTAGTGAAAAAACAGCTGTTGTTGTCGACTATTAATTGCATACAACTATTAACTGAAAGTAAGTTAACATAGTATTCTCTCTCGAACTTTCTCTGCTTTCAACTCGGGCTGTCCTGTTGCCAGTATGTCTTGAAGGAGATTAGCTTTTGATATTAGCATTTTTGATACACCAACCCCAACAGCCATTAGCCGTTTTCACAGCGATATCTCGCCGACACGACAGATACAGACAGGATTTACTCTGATGGACAGTATGGACAGAGGAGGCTGTGGTTTATAACTGCGCGAGGTCTACTGTTCACAGAACAACTAGTTTGTTGGATTTTAGGATATACCTTGAATTGTTGTTTGAGGAGGCGCCATACGATGGTTCCACCATTGTCCCAGTGGGGTAACAGCCAAAACTGGTCTCTGTTCCACAGCGTCTCTTATGGGAAAGTGTTCTTCAGCCCTGTGAATAGCAACAAAATATTATAAATATTTCAGAGTTTAATATTAAAAAGGCAACTAAATAATCGAATGAAAATTTAGTGAGATTAGCCTAAGAGGAATTTTTTGTTTCAAAAGATAAGAAGTTGGTAAAGCGAGAAAATTTCTTAGAAATAATTAAAATTTCTTAGAAATAATTAAAATTTCTTAGAAATAATTAAAATTTCTTAGAAATAATTAAAATTACTTTTCAAATATTGTAAAAACTAGTCTGACAAATGTATTTTGGCCTCTCAGGAGTTTCAAAGTCAAGGAGAGCTATCTATAGTGAGGTCCACGTTATAATGGCAGTGTAGGATTGTCAATACTGTTGCTGCCCTTTTTTTATCATACAACAAAACAGATAGCGCTATCTCTCTCTAGCTTTGCAATGTTGTCAGTTTGCCAGAACATTTTATTTTTAATTTTGACAGTGCCTGTACAAAAGTAGACTAACAAATTCTCAGCCGCCATTTTTTTTCTTCATTCTATCAAAATACTTTGGTACACAAGTCGTATAATTGATTCAATATGTATTTTTGGAACAATTAAATAATTTTTGGACATTACCGTATGAGAAACACAAATTAAAATACCTGAAATGACATTTGAAAAGTTGATAACTAACCATCCTAGACTTCATCCATGCTTCAGTTAGCCTACACGTATAGGTTAGACCTACTCGTACTGGTATAAATAATATTGAAAGGATATTTCAGAATTATTTCCATTGAAATTACTTATACTTATTTTCAATAGGATTTCTATTTTCTATTATTTTTAAAAGAAATTGGAATAGAGGATCCATCTTTTTGAAATCGTCTTCTCTGATTTAGTTCACGAGAAGTTAATCAGGATTAAAATTTAACCGGCTTTTGTGCAACTGGGCCTTTGTGAGGGAAATTTTTGCATTCCTCTGGGAATTAATCTCAATTCACTGTGTTATTGGATGAAACAATTCTGTATGAATGTTATTATAATTTCTTCTTTCGTTTTATGCTTTTGTACTCCAGAGCGAAGCTCGGTCAGCGTTCCACATTTATTATTATAAATAATAATATTATATTTATAATATTATTATAAATAATATTATAATATACAAAAGAAGTATCTGTAATTGAATGGAGATTTATAAATCAGCCTCATCAACAAATCTAACATCTAAAAGCAGCTGTAGTTTTCTGTAATGAGTGAAGCTTTTAGCTCAAAATTTCTAGATTCATTCAAAATTTAAACTTTATGAATAATTACTAACTTTCTGTTCTAGATTTTTTGATTTCAGACTCTAATAGTACCTATTTGATTCAAAATTTGCTCGTTTATCTGAGTATTGAAGAGCGTAAATTGTATTTTGAAAAGTGAAAGTGACACATAACCAACACTTTGATTTGGACAGTATAGAATAAATTGGAAATGGGACAGTTTTGGGCATGAGCCTGTTGTGCCGCCTTTCCTCATCTTAAGTATTTGTACACAATGTGATAAATAAATAAATAAATTAAATTAAATCCACAGAATACATAAACTTTCAATAAAATTATTTCAATTTATTTGACCGAGTGGAGTGAGGTCTAAGATTCAAGTCGACGGTTTGGCATTTCTCTTAATGTTTAAATGTTTGAATGTTTATATGTTGCACATTTACGACGAAACGCGGTAATAGATTTTCATGAAATTTGACAGGTATGTTCATTTTTTAATTGCGCGTCGACGTAATTTGGAAATTTTGCATTTCAAGGATAATATAAAAGGAAAAAGGAGCCTCCTTCATACGCCAATATCAGACTATAGAATTATTCATCATAAATCAGCTGACAAGTCACAGATGTGTGGAGAAGCCAGTCTATTGCTGTATTTCCATAAGGTCTATAGTTTCAATCAGGTACTTGTGGATGAGAATACTGCGTGAGGTCTACTGTTCACAGAACTACTAGTATTTAATTACATAATTACCTCTCAGTAGGTGAAGGCACCCTTTCCACCGCCTGTCTCAAGGGCAGTGCAGTGCTGCCAAATCTCGGTCTAGCTCCCAACCGCTGGGCTATCGAGTAACGGTGTAGATTTGGCAACGCCGCTTTTGTCATCTGCTGTTCGTGGGTTGGCAACCCTGCTGGTGGCCTGTATTCGACATTATCGCGTCGGAAAGTTGTTACCACTGATAGTAAACTGCCAACTAAAGTTAGCAGTAGAAGAAGGTTAGGATGTGACATTGCTTAACCTGCAAGAAAAGAAAACAAGATTATATAATTTGTACATCTATAATCTATCTATCTATATATATAAAAGCGAAATGGCACTCACTCACTCACTGACTGACTGACTGACTCACTCACTCACTCGCATAACTAAAAATCTACCAGACCAAAAACGTTCAAATTTGGTAGGTATGTTCAGTTGGCCCTTTAGAGGCGCACTAAGAAATCTTTTGGCAATATTTTAACTCTAAGGGTTGTTTTTAAGGGTTTAAAGTTCGTCTTTTAGCATGTATATTCTTCTTCTCCCAATATCTTAATTATAATTGAAATTTCCATATCATATGTTACTATAGAACTATAATCTAGATAGAGTACCTCTTCGAAACAGTTGTTAACTGGCAACTAAATTAATAATTTTGTCAGGTTGGCATTGAGTTGACTTTGTTAGGTTGGCACCAAGTTGAAGATTTAAATGCATTTATCGCGGAAAAATTGATTGGGCACTGCTACTTCAATCCTGGGAATTTTATATTACTAGCCGTCAGGCTCGCTTCGCTCACCATATCCGTTTAGTCTGGACCCCCGACTGGATCGTCCTAACATATAATAAAAATGCTCAAATGAAAAATGCAGGCGAGCGGAGCGAGCCTGCTGATCTCATTCTTGGACGAAGTCGGGGGTCCAGGGGGCGGAGCCCCCTTGCTAGACGGATATGGCGAGCGAAGCGAGCCTGACGGCTAGTCTTCTATAATCGATAATATAATGATACATCTTCAATGAATTTCGATGAGGAATATTACCATGATTAATAATATCTATATAAATAAAAATCGAGCCTCAAATTTTGACGTTCAATAACTTTTTTATGTGTGCACCAAATTTTATGACTTTTTTTAGTTGTGTTCGTTATGTTCAGGACCAGGTTCATGGCCCATCAAATTTATAAGCCGACTCAAGGACTCTTTCCTACGGTCCTTCAAAGTTTACATGATGTAATCCTTAAGCTGCGTACACATATTCGCGCTTCCAACCCGCACCGAGCACGCTCCTCCCTCGTACCGCCCTCGTACCACCATCGAACCACAGTCGCTCCGACCACGCACCCATCATGAACGTTACGGAAGATGTTAGATCTTCTCGCGTTCCCCGGTCGAACCACTGTTGCTCGCCGGTCGATCATCAATCGCTCTGCTGGAGTGACGTTCGGTTGCGGAGCAGAGCGAAAGTTTGTACGCAGCTACGCACCTTTATGGGAGAAGATTTGTGAGCTGGCCACACACAGAAATAAAAATCAGCTGTTATAATCATTGCGTCATCCAACAGCCGTCGGTAGATAGCACGGTATTTAGATGAAAACGGTAGGGGTCATGAAATGTGTGCGCAGTGGCCAGCCAGCTAGATTGCGTCACCGCCACCAACCGAGGCTTTCAACACCTATTGGCAATTTACGAAACTTTTTTGTTAAAAACAGGTGATTGGATATAAAATGACGTCAGCGACACCGGAAATTCAGTACGAACATGCGCGTGACACCTACCGTCTTCTTCTATATACCGTGGTAGATAGTAGACAAGAGTGTGTGCTGCTCCATAACCACCCATGTATTTTATTCTAAACGCCCCGACTAAAAACAAAATGACTGTTCTGTATGTAACCATCCAGCAGTGCGATCTCAGGTTAAAGACTTACATGCTCTAGAGACATTGTTTTGTTTCGAATAATTGTGCTGTCTTCGGTGCTCAGAATTAATTGATTTTTAGTAAATTATTTATTTTGCAGTTTGAAAATTATCTATATAAATAAAATGCCGCATCGCGCCTCCCCAGGTGTGCATCCTGCTAAAGTTTGTCATGAGATCCATTAAACTATTTGGCGGTAAGAATTCGCCGGGCCAGCTAGTATATCAATAAAATTCATCATTGTTTGTAAATAAATTCATTTTTTACACTAGAAACTGTAAGAATTCTTGTAGAAAATGTTCATGAATAGAAGAGGTTTGTATCTATACTATAATAAAGGAAAGAACTGGCTTATACAGGTAGGGGATAGGAAATTCACGAATGACGCATCATCACGTCTCAACTACTCAACTGATTTACTTCAAATTTTGCATATAGATTCTCAATTCACCGAGGATGCTTATAGGCCTATTCAAATATTACAGTAGGTAAATCTCTCAGTTTGTCAAGGTTTCAATCAGACTCTTACGAAGCACTGGTTATCTGCTAGTCAATTTTAATATTTTTCTACACTTTACAAACAAATAACTGTGATTTTACAGTTAAATATTGACAATATTATAATTGATAAAATTTCCAGGGTTTCAAGGTCTATTCAAGATGATTCCAGTAGGTAAATCTTTCAGTTTGTCAAGGTTTTTTTTAATCAGACCCATGCGGAGCACGGGTTACCTGCTAGTTAAATAGTATATTTCGCACCTAGGGCCGAAAATGAGACTTTTCCGGCTCGAAATCGGTTTTCAAGTCCGAGGACTAGAAAAGATTGAGAGCCGGAAAAACATTTTTGCCCATGGTGAGAACGTTATTTTTCGCCACACAGAAAAATAAACAGTATAAATATGAGAATAATTGTTTATTAGGCACTTTCGAAAGCAAAACAGGAAGGTGATAGCTCTAGCAATTCTGAGGTAATCTGAATATCAAGAAATTGTCCAAGTATTTTTATTTTTTATTCTGATTTGTCTAAATAACCTAAAAGATTATGTTCAATTATGTAAGAGGTTGAGTTTATACTTTTTATTCTTCCAAATGACAATAAGATGATATTATTATAAATGTTTTGATTCTTGAATAATAAACACAAATGATGAAGTTTTTTGATCAGCTGTTTTAGCACACTTGAAATTTGGCCAATCTGAATGTCAACGTCAACAATGCTTGTTGTCATTGACTTCGGAAGTTTAGGTTAGAAGTTCTATCCTACTCTGAAAATCGAATTTGAATAGTTTTTAATATATATCTTATCTGTATTTTATTCATCCAAATAAAATGATAGTATCTTATTGCAGAATACTTATTCGATTCTAGAAGCATAAACTGATTCAGTTTCATAAACCATTTTGTAAACACGTTCACATCAAATCAGAATCAGCTGACTTCAAGGTTATTTTAGCAGTTCAATAATTATTTTCTTAGTCTATATTATGTAAATTCATCTATAATTCTGTTGTATTGTAAGCTATTGTATGTAAGTGTATAAGCCAGTATATATTGTAATCTACATAAATAAAGTACTCAATCAATCAATCAATCAAATAATTCATAAAAAATAATTCCTCTACTTCATAAATTTCTTTTACTTTTCTTTATGCTCATCGATTTTATTCAACCTTCTAATTTCTTTCTCGTCTTCTCCTTCTTTATCTACTTTCCTCCTTCAATCTTCCCATCTACTCCTCTTTCTGTATTATTTTCCCATTCCTTCTTTTCTCCAGTCTCAACTTTGTCATCTTCTTCTTCATCATCTTCTCCTTCTTCTTCTATGTCTGCTTCTCCTCCTTCTACTAGTTCATCCAAGTGTCACTTTTTCTTCTCATTCATCTTCTTATTCTTCTCAATTTGCTCTCCTTGTTCGTCCTCTCACCATCTTTCTCTCCTCCATTCTTCTTCTCAAATTCGTTTTCTTCTTTTTCGTTGTTTTTGCTGGAAACCTGATTCGATTCTTACATGAGAGAGGTGACTAAACTGTCTGGATTGTGTGGCCTGTATAATTTTCGCATTTAGTCTCAATAATATAATGAAAGCGCCACCACATAGGACGCCAACCAGCCCTAAACCGAGTTTGCCTTAAACCAGGTTTAGCTTTAAACCAGACCTCATCGGTTGAATACTTTATTAAGGAGAGAAGTCTGCCAAAACTCCGCCCTTATTGAGAAAATAAAACTAAACCACTGTTCCAAATTACCAGTTTAATTAAAGAGATGATAGGGATATTATCTATTATACAGGGTTATCATAAAAGAATGGTGCGGTTTCGAACATTGTTTAAAGAAAAACCAAATTACTTACAGTTAATGTTTTTTATTCACCTAATTTGTCGTCTGAAACAGTTTTTTTACATGATTAATAACTTTCAATAAGTGCGCCCTTAGTCGCTCCACAAATGTCCAAACGATAACAAATTTCTATCTTGACATTTCTTTGATTATGGTTGTCATTGGTTCTGTAATCCTGTTTTAAAGTGGTTCAGTTCGCGATTTCTTGTGAATAAACAATGTAAATGTTTTTGATGTAAATTTACAAGAAAAAATCTACCTGAACCACTTAAAAACAGGATTAATGAAGCAATGACAACCATAACCAATGAAATGTTAGCGAATGTTTGGAGAGAAATTGATTATCGTATGGCTATTTTGTCGAACGACTAAAGAGCGCACATATTTAAATTTATCAATTATGTAAAAAACTGCCTGAGACGACAAATTAGATGAATAAACAACATCAACTGTAAGTAATTTGGTTTTTCTTTAAACAATGTTCGAAACCGCACCATTCTTTTATGATAACTCTGTATAACACTATACAATTAGTTGGGAGAGCTGGCTTGAAAAGATTTTAATAAACCTCCAATCATCAAACACTATTTTATTAGAAACCGAAACCATTTGGCCCGGTTGCACAAAAGCCGGTTAAATTTTAACCATGATTAATTTCACGAGAACCAATCTTAGAAGGCCTTTTTGATAAGACGGCTTCTCGTGGAATTAATCACGGTTAAAATTGAACCGGCTTTTGTGCAACCGGCAAATCAAATCAAATCGTTTATTGCACAAAAAATATATCCAGAATACAACAAAAAGGAAACTGACTACTTTGTGCTACATGTCGGCAAAAGAAAACTTGTACGCCGACGTAGAGTCTTAATATATCTTACTCACTTGTACATTAATATTAATATATATAATAATCATAAAATATTATAATATAGGCTTACAATAATTAACATTCAACCAACTCAATATTCCATTCTAAGAAATAACGATAATTAAACTTTATTATAGCTATATCCGAGAACTTATAATCATATAGGTCCACGTTAAAATGGTAGTGGAGAAAGATATGAGAACAGCGTTGCCGATTTTCCGCCTTGCTTGATAAGATGACATCTCGTGGAATTAATCACGGTTAAAATTTAACCAGCTTTTGTGCAACCGGCACTTAATCAGTATTCAATTATTATTTATCATAGCTATATCCGAGAGCCAATAATAATAAAGTGAGGTCCACGTTATAAAGGCAGGGGAGAAAGATAGGAGAGCCGCGTTGCCGATTCTCCGCCTTGCCACTGCCTTCTATAGAGGAGTAGCTGATACCGGTATATCTGATGTAATATAAACTGTTCATTCTTGTTTAATAATTAGCCAAAGTTTGTGAGACATTTAAACAAATGATACTTCACCTCGCTTGTTTGTGAACAGTGCAATGCGTTGCCTTGTGTTTCATTATTGACCGAGCGATGTGATGTCTAAGACTCAAGTCGACGGTTTGGCATTTTTCTTAATGTTTAATTGTTTATATGTTGCGCATTTACGGCGAAACGCGGTAATAGATTTTCATGACATTTGACAGGTATGTTCCTTTTTTAATTGCGCGTCGACGTATATACAAGGTTTTTGGAAATTTTGCATTTCAAGGATAATATAAAAGGAAAAAGGAGCCTCCTTCATACGCCAATATTAGAGTAAAAATCAGACTATAGAATTATTATCCATCATAAATCAGCTGACAAGTGATTACACAGATGTGTGGAGAAGCCAGTCTATTGCTGTATTTCCATAAGGTCTATAGTTTCAATCAGGTACTTGTGGATGAGAATACTGCGTGAGGTCTACTGTTCACAGAACTACTAGTAATATCGTGTGGTAAATTTCCACCTGTGTGCTATCTGCTCAAGCTGGCCAGTATTGTGAAGGTCATTGTCCTCTGCATTAAATGTATTTGGCATGTATTTTCCATTCAAATAACAACATATAGAAATACTTTTATCTAATGAGACAGCTGGACATAACTGCTTTTCTTCTTCTTCTTCTTCTTTTTCTTCTTCTTCTTCTTCTTCTTCTTCTTCTTCTTGTTGGTCTGTTATCGCGAATCGACTAATGGTATTCGTTTGGCAGGGGACATCAACCCTTGCCATATAATACTGGACCAGTGGCTTCTCCATAATATGACAACACAACATGTCTTGTCCACTCCACATATAAAATATATATATATATCAGGTTCAAGGTCTTTGACCTGGCTTCTCAACACATCAACTCTTTTCTTATATTCGTCGTCGTCTCCTTCTTCTTCTTCTTCTTCTTCTTCTTTTTCTTCTTCTTCTTTTCTTCTTCTTCGTTATCGTCGTCTTCTTCTTCTTCTTCTTGTCTTTATCGTCTTCTAAATTTATTGTCGTATTGTTTTCATTATTTCTTCTTTCCCAATCATTTTTACTTTCCTTGCCCTATTACCATAGGTAAGGAAAGTATTGCTTTCCGAAAAAAATTAAGGTACCCCAATTTCTAAATTTCTATACGTTTCAAGGTCCCCTGAGTCCAAAAAACTGGTTTTTGGGTATTGGTCTGTATGTGTGTGTGTGTGTGTGTGGTGTGTGTGTGTGTGTGTGTGGTGTGTGTGTGTGTTGTGTGTGTGTGTGTTGTGTGTGTGTGTGTTGTGTGTGTGTGTGTGTGTTGTGTGTGTGTGTGTGGTGTGTGTGTGTGTGTGTTGTGTGTGTGTGTGTGTGTGTGTGTGTGTGTGGTGTGTGTGGTGTGTGTGTGTGTGTGTGTGTGTGTGTGTTGTGTGTGTGTGTGTGTGTGTGTGTGTGTGTGTATGAGTGTATGTGCGTCTGTGTACACGATATCTCATCTCCCAATTAACGGAATGACTTGAAATTTGGAACTTAAGGTCCTTTCACTATAAGGATCCGACACGAACAATTCCGATCAAATGCAATTCAAGATGGCGGCTAAAATGGCGAGAATGTTGTCAAAAACAGGGTTTTTCGTGATTTTCTCGGAAACGGCTCCAACGATTTTGATCAAATTCATACCTAAAATAGTCATCGATAAGCTCTATCAACTGCCACAAGTCTCCGCCCCATCAATGCAGATAGATTCCCAATTATCAGGCTTCAGATACAATTAAAACGAAAAAAATCAAGTGGAGTAGATTGAGCATGAAAATCTCTACAATTAATGTTCAGTAACATTTTCACCTAAAATTGAAAATAAGCTTTAAATTCGAGAAAATGTGATTATTCAATTGCAAATTATTGTTGATTCTATTAAATCATTCACTATGAAGAGATAGATATCAGACCTCATGTGTGTCTCCAGCGTTATTGCCCTGTCACCAGCTGGCTCAAATCTTTGAATAGTGGACTTAAGATGCGCGGGAACACTAGCGTCAGGTGATCAATTTTCATAACGGCAAGGAAAGTTGTGTGAGTGCGCCACACCAGATTTTTCCTTATCTTCTTCTGCATTAGACTTCTGCTGCCTCCTACATGACGTTAATAGGCCTATAGTGAGATCGATGTTACTAGTAGTTCTGTGAACAGTAGACCTCGCGCAGTTATCAACCGCAGCCTCCTCTTATACTGTCCATCAGAGTAAATCCTGTCTGTATCTGTCGTGTCGGCGAGATATCGGTGTGAAAACGGCTAATGGATGTTGGGGTTGGTGTATCAAAAATGCTAACATCAAAAGCTAATCTCCTTCAAGACATACTGGCAACAGGACAGCCCGAGTTCAAAGCAGAGAAAGTTCAAGGGACAATACTCTGTTATTTTAGTTATTAATTGCATGCGTTATTGCACGCAATTATTAGTTAATAGTGCATAAAAATTGCATTCAATGAGGCATGCAATTTATAGTCTACACAGCTGCTCATTTTTTACCAAGTTACATTGAGATATTGAATTGCATGCGTCATGGCATGCGATTTATAATCCACTCGACAGCTGATTTATGATGAATAATTCTAAAGTATGATTTTTACTCTAATATTGGCGTATGAAGGAGGCTCCCTTTTCTTTTTATATTATCCTTGGAATGCAAATTTCAAAAAACCTAGTATATACCTCAAAGCGCAATTTAAAGAGGAACATACTTGTCAAATTTCAAGAAAATCTATTACCACGTTTCGCCGTAAATGCGCAACATATAAACATTTGAACATTCAAACATTTAAACATTAAGAGAAATGCCAAACCGTCGACTTGAATCTTAGACCTCACTTCGCTTAGTCAATAATGGCAGTATTTGATCAACGTTGGTGTTGCTATCCTTGTCTATCATTCAACAAAGCAGATAGCTCTATCCTGTTTTGTATCAAATTATGGTGTTGTGTTTCAAGTTGAGATGATACTGTATAATTTTGTGTTCATACTGTATCATATTGTGGTTGTTCTTGTTGCTATAGTGAGGTCCACGTTATAATGGCAGTATTTGATTAACATTGGTGTTATCCTTGTCTATCATTCCACAAAACAGATAGAGCTATCATTTTCTACCTCCGCAACGCTGTTAGATCGTTTTCAACAATGTATACATATAATTATTTATCAAAATATTTGTTCCGAATTATAAAAATTTATTATCAAATTAAACTAGGATAGTATAATAAGACAGAGGTTTCTGGAACACATCATACTTTTTAGACTAAAAACAAAAATGCCAGATTCGAACCATGAATCGAACTTTAAGGATATCATTTCTAGGATATAATCCTGCAAGGAAGTAATCTATCAAAGATTACAAAAGGTAACGTCAAAGAAATCTAAGCCATTTGAAAGAGAAAATTAGGAAGAACAAGAAACTTCAATTCCTTAACAGAAAGGAAGGAATTTCTCTGGTTATCACCGAAAAATATTATTTTTTTTGTGTAGTTGAGAAGTTGATATTGTGGTAATTATTCATATTAAATAAAAACATCAAGAAATTGTCAAAAATCACAGATTTATTGATAATTAGAAAGACCAGTTTCGGTTGTTACACCATTATCAATCTCTGATAAACTCTGATATACAGAATGAGTTTATAAGATACTAGCCGTCAGGCTCGCTTCGCTTGCCATATCAGTCTAGCCGAGGGGCTCCGCCCCCTGGACCCCCGACTGGATCGTCCAAGAATAAGATCAGCAGGCTCGCTCCGCTCGCCTGCATTTTTCATTTGAGCATTTTTATCATATGTTAGAACAATCCAGTCGGGGGTCCAGACTAAACGTCCGGCTAAACGGATACGGCGAGCGAAGCGAGCCTGACGGCTAGTAATATAATATTCCCAGGATTGAAGTAGCAGTGCCCAATCAATTTTTCCACGATAAATGCATTTACTCGTAAATCTTCAACTTGGTGCCAACCTAACAAAGTCAACTTAACTTAATGCCAACCTGACAAAATTATTAATTTAGTTGCCAGTTAACAACTGTTTTGAAGAGGTACTCTATCTAGATTATAGTTCTATAGTAACATATGATATGGGAATTTCAATTATAATTAAGAGATTGGGAGAAGAAAATCTCTATCTAGATTATAGTTCTATAGTAACATATGATATGGAAATTTCAATTATAATTAAGAGATGGGAGAAGAAGAATATACATGCTAAAAGACGAACTTTAAACCCTTAAAAACAACCCTTAGAGTTAAAATATTGCCAAAAGATTTCTTAGTGCGCCTCTAAAGGGCCAACTGAACATACCAACCAAATTTGAACGTTTTTGGTCCGGTAGATTTTTAGTTCTGCGAGTGAGTGAGTGAGTCAGTCAGTCAGTCAGTCAGTCAGTCAGTGAGTGCCATTTCGCTTTTATATATATATAGATTGACAATGGTGTGACAACCGAAATCGGTTTTTCCAACTATCAATAAATCTGTGGTTTTTGACAATTTCTTAGTCTTCTTATTTAATATTAAAATTGAGAGATTACACCATGATTCAAACCTGAAGGATATCACTTCTAGGATTTAATCCTGTAGGAAGTAAACTTTCAAATATTACAAAAGTTTACGTCTTAGATGAAAAAATGAAGATGAACACAAAACTCCAATTTCCAAATCAGCAAGCAAGGAATGTCCCTTATCTTCCCCTACCTTCTACCGGCTACCAACGACCAAAAAATTCCACAAAAAAATTACAAGATAAAAAAATGAAGTGAACCCCACCCACCCTTTTACACCATTTTACCAACAAACTCTCCAGAAAGAAATCGTCTCACAAAAACAAAAATATGGGTGCAGACAGGAGAAAATAAAACTACAAGAAGCTCGCATTCTTTGAAGGATGATGATGATGATGATGATGATGATGATGATGATGATACAAGTAAGTGGGCTGATACAACAATAACAAAGGGACAATAAAGACAAAACATGAACAAGGAGAAGAAAAGAAGAAGAAGAAGAAGATCAAGACAAGAATAAGAAGAAAGAGAAAAAGAAGAAGAAGAAGAAGAAGAAGAAGAAGAAGAAGTAAGAAAGGGAGAAGAAGAAGTAGAAGGAGGAAAAGAAGAAGTAGAAGAAGAAGAAGAAGAAGAAGAAGAAGAAGAAGAAGAAGAAGAAGAAGAAGAAGAAGAAGAAGAAGAAGAAGAAAAGAAGAATAAGAAGGAAGAAGAAGAAGGAGGAAGAAAAGAACAAGGAGGTTGTTGAGACCGTTAGGTTTGTCAAGCACACAAATATCGTTATGGGACCGGTGAATATGAATGATGAATGAATACATCCAATCCCTTTCAAATGATAAGTAGCTCATCATGGAAGAAAATAATCTATAATATTTGAATAATTATTTATTTATTTGTATTTTTACAAGACAACACAGACCAGACTAGGGAAGTATTCAATGATTATTTGTAATAATTAGTCAAACCTATAATTTTTTAAAGATATTTGACTGTAAGATGTCGACAGCTGTGCTGAATAATAAGTTCTATTTTTCCGGCTCTAGATTTTGTAAAATTACGTGAAAATGTTTCAATTATCAGTGATTTGGGTGTAATATTTTGTTTCCTATCCAGTTTCTCAACCTTCAAATTCTCAGTTTTAGTTATTTTTGAGTGAAAAAGAACTAAATTTCAGAAAAGTGGAATCATAACCTCATTTCGGACTTTCAAATTATTATCTGAATTTGGGAGAGGAATAGTACAAGGAGTATCCTTAGTTTTTCTCTCCCATTCAGTGCTTCTTGTAAAATTATATTAATAAATAAAATAATAAATCTGAATCTGAATCTGAATCTGAATTTTCTGCAGACCTGGAAAGTATTCGATGATTAAATTGAATCAGGGCAATTGAATTGAATTTATTTAAGGAAAAATACTTACTGACAACTAAGGCAATTGTTCACTTTATTATAATCATCATCAACATTATCGATTTCAATTTGTTATCGAAATCCAATAGAACTATTATTGATATAAAATTTTAGATTCTTGTGATTTTAAATTCTCAATTTTTTATCAACAGAATGCCTTGAAATTTACTGAATCGTGTTACAACGTTAAACTGTTATCAAGTTTCGATTGATTAAAATTGAAGTATTGAATTAAAGTGACAAATATTGAACAAAATTTATTGGAAAATTCCAAGTTATTTGGAAAGATTACAAGGTAAGGATTCATTATATAAATCTATAGAAGAGAATTACTTCCCATTACCGCAATTGAAAAACAACAGAATTATGAATGGCAATTCTATAAAAATCATGAAAATTCAAAGACTTATATAGTGGGAGATTGAAAAAAAATACAAAAATCACCTAGTATTTCATTTGAATCAACCTTTTAAAGTCATCCACATCTTTAAAAATCCGTGAAAATTTTTCAAAATACGTCCAAAAATTGACAAACATTTTATGCGATTTATAATTGAAAATTACTCAAAAATTGATGAAAATTCACTAAACGAATGAATGGTGAATAAAAACAACCCTATCATAGAATACCAACCCTAAAAGAGCCGGTTGAAAAATACAAAAACTTCAATTTTCCCCTAAATTACCATAAAAAATTCAATAAATTTTACCTTATAACCCCGACCGGGGCTGCGTCCTTGGGGGGAGATCCTTAAGGACACAAAACGGGTCCTTTTCTGATGGTCCTTAAGAGTATAAAATAATTTAAGGAGCTAAACACCTCCTAACTTAAAGACAAGTTGATCGGGTCTGAGAGCTACTGGTGAAAATCAAGTTGACCATAGACAATACTAGATGCAACGAAACGAGTTCCGTTGCAAAATTCATGCAACGCAAGGAGTTTCGTTGCAAGATTCATGCAACGCAAGGAGTTCGGTTGCAAAATTCATGCAACGCAACGAGTTATGTTGCAAAATGCATGCAACGCGAGGAGTTCCGTTGCAAAATTCATGCAACGCAAGGAGATTTGTATCAACGTAGAGAGTTT
Source organism: Nilaparvata lugens (assembly GCF_014356525.2). Taxonomy (NCBI): domain Eukaryota; kingdom Metazoa; phylum Arthropoda; class Insecta; order Hemiptera; family Delphacidae; genus Nilaparvata; species Nilaparvata lugens. The sequence continues at coordinate 313,265 of NC_052517.1, read as the reverse complement.
TGTTTCAAAAGCTGTAGCAACGCAGAAGAAATTTGTATAAAATTGATACAACGCGATTAATGCAACGCGACGAAATGTGTATCACAGTTGAAAGCAACGCAGGAAGATTTGTATCAAACGCTGTAGCAACGTAGTGGAAATTTGTATCAAAATAAGTTGAAATTGATACAAAGATCGGTCAATATTTTGGTTACAATACGAACTGTTTCAAATTAAACTACTGTAATTCAGTTTCAGTTGAAGTTTTTGCTAATTATTTGGGCTATTAAATAATTCGATCAATTTCTTCTTTACACTGAATATTCATCTCTCATTTTACCAAATTATGTAGGTCTACATTTTTCACCTATTGTGGAAATTCATATTAGAATTCAATAAGTTATAATGAAAGTGGAGAAAGATAGGACAACAGCGTTGCCAATTCTCAGTTACCACCGCCTTCTATAGTAGATAGCTGTAATTCAAGTCATCCCCCTATATCTGATCTGATAATAATTGAGGGGTCTAGAATCAAAACTCACATATCCATTTTTGACGAAATTAGTTAGCACTGGATTCCTACAGAAAAAGATGCGAGAAATTCAATGGTGCTAATAGTTCTTCTCTAAAATCACATTATCCCACATAAAATGGAACCAAAAGTTGTGGGTTAGTGTCAAAACTGACAATATCCGTAGGATAATGTGAGTTTTGTCAGTTAGGCAGCTGTAGCCATGAGAGAGCAGCATTCAGGTCATGTGACTCCTGTCAAACATCATTGTAGCAAAGCAGTCCATAGCTGCAGAATATTCGAGTATTGAGTGGTTAGAATCTTTATTAGAGTCAATTATTTTATTGTGTTAGAATCTTTTGTTCAATGGATATCTCAGTGACGCCAGTGCAGAGTAATGAGAGAGCTAGAAAACCTAAAAAGTCACCATTGCAGTGGAAGAAAGCTAAATTGAAGACAGAACGGTAAGTTTCAGTATAACTACAAACCATGCTTTCATGCCTTGTTCTGTTTTAGATTCTTGTAATTTCTCTAATTATTGCATAACAGATGATACAATTTCTAAATAGGAATGATTGTGGGAGCTTTCACTTTTTAAACTAAGCCACTAAAATAATATAACTTACTAAGCCAGAAGAGAGCAAACAAATTAGGCAAACCTAAAAGTTGCTTTCTTTGGTTTTAGGTACAAGCCCAAGAGTATGCCGGACAAACCAACTTGTGGACACAGCAGTCAATCCTTTCAATGTTGTTCGCTTGATATGTGTGATTTGAAAAAGTTTCATTCTTTATTCTATAAAAAGACAGAAAAAGAATATCAGGATCATTTCGTTTTAAAGTATGTTGAGATTGTGAATGTGAGGAGAAGGCGTCCAAATCAACGGAAAAATCAAAATGAAGTATCCAAGTACAAGAAACAAATGAGGAGTACACGTTATTTTGTATTAAATAAAAAGAAGGAGAGGGTGCCTGTTTGTTTGAATGCATTCATTGGTATTCTGGGCATATCCAGATTCAGAGTCAATAATATTACAAAAACATTCCATGAACAGGGCTTTATAACTGAGAAAAGGGGAGGTTTTAAGAGGACAGCAGAATTTGCTCCAAAAAAGATTAATGTCATGAAGTTTATTGAAAAATTGCAGTGCATTGAGAGCCACTATTGTCGAAAAGAGAGTAATAGAAAATATTTGTCCTCTGATTTGAGTATCAAGAAATTGTTCATGATGTATTCAGCTGAAAATGGAAATGTACCTGTCAAGGAATCATACTTCCGTAACATTTTCAATACCAACTATAATTTGGGTTTTCGATCTCCTCGAACTGATGTTTGTTCTACGTGCTTGTGCCTACAAGAAAAAATCAAAGCTGAAAGTGATCCAGGTAAAAAGTCTAACTTGTTGATTGAGAAACGTGTACATAAATTGCGTGCAAAAGCGTTCTATAATAAACTCCAGGACACAGACGAAAATCTTCTTATCTTATCCTTCGACTGCCAGAAAAATCTTCCAATCCCCAAATTGCCAGACCAATCAACTATTATTCAAGACAAATTTATGTACAGAATTTTTCAGTTGTGAGAGGTCATAGTAAGTCACAGTTGAACAAGGAATCAGTCATTCTTATTGCTGGACAGAGAATAAATTCGACAAAGATTCAAACACCATCGCTTCATGTGTTTTTGACACCTTGAGATCTATCGATTGACCCCCTACAATAGGATTAGACTGATATCTGACGGGTGCGGCGGACAAAATAAAAATAGCATTTTTATAGGAATGTGCAGCTTCTGGTTGAGTTCTGTGGCACCAAGTAACATTGAAGAAATTGAGGTAGTATATCCCATTACAGGGCACAGTTCCTTCCAGCAGACAGGGTTTTTGGGAACATTGAAAAAATTTTGAAAAAGAAAGAAGTCATAACTACTTATGAAGAAGTATACGATATTATATCGGAGCATGCAACTATAAAAATCCTTGGAAAAGACTGTGAAGTAGCTGATTTTAAAAATGTAGTCAAAAGAAACATGAAAGATACCCAAAAATGGCCTTTTAAAATCTCCCAATGTAAACGCATTTACATAAAAGCTCCAAAAAATGCACGAAATAAAGTTCTGGTCAGAGGTGAGCCCACGTATGTAAGTGATTTGTCTGATAAGTATTGGAACCTAATGAAAAATGGTAAAAAACCTAATCCGGACTTGAATCCTGACATTATAGAAGAGAAAAATTATCTTGCGGAGGAGAAAAAAAAAGATGTCGACAAACTACTTAAAAAACATTTTGGTGAGGATTGGCGACTCATCGATAATCTGGAGTTCTATAAGAAAGCAATAGACAATAATGGTGAAGAAGAACAAGAACCAATAATATATTTTGAATGTGGATGTGAAGATGAAAATATGAATAATCAGTTCACTATTTGAAAAAAATATTTTAATTTTCTGATCAACATTTATTTTATTTTTATCCTTTTGAATTATTAACAGTGTATCAATAAAAGTTTAATTTGTAAGAAGAATGTTTTTTCAATCACCTTCCTTACCAAATAACTCTTCTGGCTTGGTAATTTGTGTCAATAGCCCATATAATATTTCAAAAAGACAGTATTATAGTCTACTAGTGGGACAAAATTAAAGAGATTCGAACTCACAATAATTCGACAAAACTCATTTTCAAAACTTACAATATCCAGAATATTCAGTATCAAATCTCACATTATCCCAGGATGAGTGTCAAAACTCACATTATCCATATTATTTACCTATTTTTTTCTTGATTCTGTGGAGAAATGTCTGACTTTCAATATCAATTTCTATTTGAATACCTCAAATGAACATGAAAACACGAGCCATAAGTATCTTTCTTTGGAATCACAATGTGAGCAAGTTTTTTGGCTGTACTGAAAAATTTGATTTTTGGATAATGTGAGTTTAGATTCTAGACCCCTCAATTGTTGATTCTTGTTTATTCTTGTTATTCTAGTAGTTCTGTGAGAAGTAGACCTCACGCAGTATTCTCATCCACAAGTACCGGATTGAAACTATATACCTTATGGAAATACAGCAATAGACTGGCTTCTCCACACATCTGTGTAATCACTTGTCAGCTGATTTATGATGAATAATTCTATAGTCTGATTTTTACTCTAATATTGGCGTATGAAGGAGGCTCCTTTTTCCTCAAATATTATCCTTGAAATGCAAAATTTCCAAAAACCTTGTATATACGTCGACGCGCAATTAAAAAAAGAACATACCTGTCAAATTTCATGGAAATCTATTACCGCGTTTCGCCGTAAATGCGCAACATATAAACATTAAAACATTAAGAGAAATGCCAAACCGTCGACTTGAATCTTAGACCTCACTTCGCTCGGTCAATTATCAGGTACATTAAATTATTCGCCAATAAAGTACAGGCTATTTTCCATGTTTTAATAATAAATTCTCATAACTGAGATAACATATTTAGATATTTCAAAATATTTCTCAATAGTCTACAATCTAATGACAGACAAGGATAGCAACACCAATGTTAATCAGGTGCTGACTTCATAACGTGGACCTCACTATAGGATAATAATATACAATTCAAATTCATTTTATTTCCAGAAAGTACATTTTACAATACATTTCCCTGAAAATTACTCCTTGAATATGGAACAAGTCCGTGTTTAAAGGAGGAATATATCTTCATTAATAATTCCAACTAATAAATGCCATCAAATTCAACGGGTCTTTTATTCGATCAATGTCTTCTAACTAAATTTAAAGTACTTTCCAAATTTCTACTAAAACAAGCTAATAATAAAATCTTGTGACCTGGCTGGCTGAGGTCTGGTGTCAGAGTTTTCAGGTCGCAACTGATCAATTTCAGGGCCTCTCACATCACCTAACGACTGCTTTTAAGGCAGCCGGGACCGACGGTTATGGCTGTGCAAAGGCTAAAAATAAACTTTCTATTGGTAAGTTTTCAAAGTTTCTCGATTTGTATATCATCAAGCTATCAAAATGAAATATTTTTCTCATAAAAACATTTTTCTTCCGATTATTACTTTTTGAGATATGAGCGCCTAAAGTTTAAAATTTTGGGACAGAACATTTCAAATTCGGTAAGAGATAAATCCATGAGATTTAGAGGATAAAAATCTTCATGGTAATTTTGATCGAGTAAAACGAAAATTTTAATAAAATATTAATTTTCGAGAAAGTTATTCAATTTACTAAAAATAACCAAAAATAACTTTTAGTTGAGTTATTTTTTCAAAAGATTTTTCTTTATTAAATCAACAATACCGTGAAGAATTTATCCTTCAAATCTCATGGATTTATCTCTTACCGAATTTGAAATGTTCTGTCCCAAAAATTTAAACTTTATGCGCTCATATCTCAAAAAGTAAAAATCGAAAAAAAAGTTTTTATGAGAAAACTATTTCATTTTGATAGCTTGATGATATACAAATCGAGAAACTTTAAAAACTCACCAACAGAAAAGTTTATTTAATAATAGGAAGAAAAATGTTTTTATGAGAAAACTATTTCATTTTGATAGCTTGATTATATACAAATTGAAAAACTTTGAAAAATCTTACCAGTAGAAAGTTTATTTTAGCCTTTGCACAGCCTTAACAACAAAACAACCCTTTATTGACAATTCCAACTAATGAATTCCAGTAAATTTGAACAACTCTTTTATTCGATTAACGTCTCCCAACTCAATTTAAAGTACTTTCTACACATTTTGAAGTATTTCTATTCATATTGAATGAAAGAAAAAAGACTAAGAAATTGTCAAAAAACCACTGATATAATTGATAATTAGAAAGACCGGTTTCGGTTATTACACCATTGTCAATCTCTGATAAACTAAAACTAAATACAAGAGCAGCAGAATTTATACTAGTAGGCGAGTACTGCTATTGGTCGAGGGCATGAACGCCTGCCATTGGCCTAGCTAGACAGTCTCCTCCCCTCAACGGTGTGACAAAATGGCGGCTTAAGCAACAGAATCGCCATGATAATAAAATTTACTTTGAGTACAAAATAAGAACCAAGAAAACAAGTGTGAAAGATGATAAAACAAATATGTAAATGGAAAAACTATTGACTAATGTATGCTTACAATTTTATGATAAAACTAAATTCGTAGTGTTGTACTGGTTGAAATGAATCTGGTCATTTAAACTACACTGGGAATTTTCCTTAATTACTTTTGTTATTTCTAAAGCCTCTAGAATATTCAAAGATCTGCCTTTGTTATTAACATGCAGAAACTCAACATTCTCCTTAACTGTGAACTTGTGATTATTTGTTATCAAATGTTCTGCAAAGTTAGATTCCCCATTTTGTTTATTCCAATCTCTGATGTGTTCTTTAATTCTACTTTTGAAACTTCTACCAGTCTGACCTACGTAACAAGCATTACAATCATCACATTTAAGTTTGTATACCCCGCTTTTATCCCAAATATCAATTTTGTCTTTACTCCAGCTAAATAGACTATTTAAAATCGGTTTGGTCTTGAAAGCATATTTTGTACTCAAAGTAAATTTTATTATCATGGCGATTCAGTTGCTTAAGCCGCCATTTTGTCACACCGTTGAGGGGAGGAGACTGTCTAGCTAGGCCAATGGCATGCGTTCATGCCCTCGACCAATAGCAGTACTCGCCTACTAGTATAAATTCTGCTGCTCTTGTATTTAGTTTTAGTTTATCAGAGATTGACAATGGTGTAATAACCGAAACCGGTCTTTCTAATTATCAATAAATCAGTGGTTTTTTGACAATTTCTTAGTCTTTTTTCTTTCATTCAATATGAATAATTACCACAATATCAACTTCTCAACTACACAATAGTTATTTGTGCAACTAGTGCGCAAAGTGACACTTTGCTGCACCGAAAGAAACGTTTACGCCCGAGCCGTAGGCGAGGGCGGAATGGTTTCTTGAGTGCAGCAGAGGAACTTTGCGCACGTATTTCACATTAAGTTTTTCCTACAGTTACCATTGAATATGAAAAGTGGGTAATTATGGGTAAAATTGCCTGAAATGCATCAAATGTTTTTCTGTGTAATTTTATTATTGATAAAAACCTTAATCCTAAAATCCTAAAGTCCTCGTTGTCCTTGGTTATAATATATAATAGTAATTAGCGCGTTGTGCTTGGTTGCACCTCTGCTCACTATAGCAGCCACAGCAGTCACTGTTACCAACTTCATTTTGATTTTGCTGCACTGTTGCTCCATATAACCTACTAAGTATTTTGCGTTGCCATGTTGCAAATCTGGAGTGCAGAAAAATTTTTCCCGCACTAGAGCGGAAAAGTGATTCTTTGCGTTCTGTAATCAGTGCAGCAATGGCCACTTTTCAACGTAACTGTAGGAAAAAAGTATTTCTATTCAATATTTTACTAGAACAACCCACCAATGTTACAATGTTACAGTTTTACCTTGTACAAACTATTTACTATTCACTGCACCGAGTAGTATTCACTATTTTATTGGCCAGTTCCAGGAGCAATAATACCTTGCTAGGATGAAGATGGTTCACTTCAGACTGTTGGCATTTGTTATAGATAACCTCAATAATTATGCTTCCCATCCGACCGATGCTCACAGTTCAACGTGAAACTTACAACAATAATATATACTGAGGTCTTTCCCTGTTTAGCATGTAGAGCCATGCATACAGGCATGACATTGGAACTATTATACTGGCCTACAAAATTACGTGATTGGATGGGTACCTTACTTCCTTTAAATGACTTGGAAACATTTTTTTGCTCTATCAAATAAATAAATATTATTGAAGACTAGCAGGCAATCGGTGCTCCGCAAGGGTATGATTAAATACTTGACGTACTAGATAAACAAATCAAATTAGACGATGAAGGAAAAGAAGAAGAAGAAAAGAGAGAATGAAAGAAGACAGTAGAGTAGGACAACACCAAAAGGAATTAGACTCCTTTCTCTTTCATTCCTGATATTTTTTATTAGCAGGTAACCCGTGCTCCGCAAGAATCTATTTTAAAACTTGACGTGATAAAATCTTGAAGAATTCAAAATAGGTCTATAACCATCCTCGGTTAATTAAGAATGTATATGCAAAATGTCAAGTTAATGAGTTGAGTAATTGAGACGTGATGATGCGTCATTCGTGAATTTCCTATCCCCTACCTGTATCAGCCGATTCTTTCTTTTATTATACAGGGTGGGGCAGAGGCGATTGACGAGTTTGGAAGGGTTATAAGTAATGAACCGTTCAACTTGGAAAAAATCTCTTTAATGGGTTCAATTCAGTTTGAAATATAGTTTTATTGTTAATTTTTCGGAAATTATATCAGTTAAATGGCGGTCATAAGCAGCAATATACTAATGTAGCGCATTTTTAAAGTTTTTAAACGTATTTTGGCACACTGCGATTGGTAAGGCTTTGATCTCTTCTCTGATTCGCTTCTTTAGTTCTTCCAAGGTGTGTGGGCGATCTTTGGAAACTTTATTTTTGAGTTAATGTCATAGAAAAAAATCGCATAGCTTGAATCGGGTGAGCGTGCTGACCATAGTTCTTTGAGAATGGCAACATCACCGTCAATGTCACATCCCAGCGTTATGTGACAATGCTAAAAACGTTTCTGCGCCCCAAATTGGAAGAACTTGCTGAGGAACATGACTCGGGAGAAATATGGTTCAGTAGGATGAAGCTACAGCCCACACAGGGCGTATTTCAATTTCCCAGGGCAGCTTATCTCACAAAGGGTGGACTTGAGGTGGTTTGATTGATTGATTGATTGATTGAGTACTTTATTTATGTAGATTACAATATAAACTGGTTTATACACTTGTATACAATAGCTTACAATACAGCAAAGTTATAGATGAATTTACATAATGTAGACTAAGAAAATAACTATTGAACTGTATATTATATGAAAAAGCAATTTGTAATATAATAACTATAGATAATAATCATATTGTTATGCATCTACATAAATTGGCGGAGCTTTAGACATATCAATGTCCATTCTTTGGGAAGAATATTAGTGGCCGACACGCTCAAATAAAATAAAAATGGCCGACACGCTCACCCGATTTAAGCATATGCGATCTTTTTCTATAGTGTTACCTCAAAAATAAAGTTTCCACAGATCGCCCACACACCTTGGAAGAACTAAAGGGGCGAATCAGAGAAGAGATCAAAGCCTTACCAATCGCAGTGTGCCAAAATACGTTTAAAAACTTCAAAAATGCGCTACATTAGTATATTGCTGCTTATGACCGCCATTTAACTGATATAATTTCCGAAAAATTAACAATAAAACTATATTTCAAACTGAATTGAACCCCATTGAAGAGTTTTTTTCCAAGTTGAACGGTTCGTTACTTATAACCCTTCCAAACTCGTCAATCGGCTCTGCCCCACCCTGTATTATAGAAGATAGTATAATTTTGAAAATAAAATTTATTTTTTTCTGACTCTAAATTTTGTAAAGTTTACGTAAAAAATTTCAATTGATGGTAGTTCAAGTGGTTTTTGACATTATTTGTAATATATTATTCATTTAAGCAACCTTAAAATTTCAAAATTTTCAAATAATTATTACTGGACCGAAAATGAAGGAAGCAGTGTGTGATTTCATAAACTACAGCTTTGGACAACATAAACATTTTTTCAAAATTTTTGGAGAGACAGACTTGGACAGGCCAGCCTAGTTTTTCCTCCAATGTCATTAACTATAGAATTGGTTATAGTGTTTTGTACAATAGAAGACGATCTGAATTTTTTTTTTGGGCATTGATTGATTGATTGAGTACTTTATTTTTGTAGATTACAATATGTACTGTCTTATACACTTATATACAATAGCTTACAATACAGCAAAATTATAGATGAATTTACATGATATAGACTAAGAAAATAATTATTGAACTGTATATGATATGAAAAAGCAATTTGTAATATAATAATATATTATATAGATAATAATTATATTGTTATGCATCTACATAAATTGGCGGAGGTTTGGACATATCAATGTCCATTCTTCGGAAAGAATATTAAAAATATCCTCCCCACTAACTCTCTACCAAAAGGGAGAATAGAAATATTGGTCTGCGTATATCTTATTATTGGGATCAGACATTAAGTTACAATGAGGCCTACAGAATTATGTGTAAAAGAGTGGAGGACTTGACTGTATTTCTTCTTGGAAACCTTGTTAATTGATGAATTTTATCAATCAGTTTTCACTAATGACCTTCCGATAGCCAGTATATATACACTATGCTTGTTTCCTATGATTAAATAAAACAATATTTCCGCCAAAGAATTCTCTCGAAGAAAATTTAAACTTTCGTTCCGGATACTTTTGATAGGATTAATTATTGTCTTGTCAAGTGTGAGAGTGCTGACTGATTACAGTGAGATTTAAGTTATAAAGTCAGCACCTGATTAAAATTGGTGTTGCTATCCTTGTCTATCATTCAACAAAGCAGATAGCTCTATCCCTTTGATAGCTCTACCTTGGTCTGTCAGACCATGTAGAGATATAATAAATTACAAAACATCTCAATTATAAAAATTATTATCAATTCATTATTAATTACTAGTAGTTCTGTGAACAGTAGACCTCACGCAGTATTCTCATCCACAAGTATCTGATTGATACTATAGACCTTATGGAAATACAGCAATAGACTGGCTTCTCCACACATCTGTGTAATCACTTGTCAGCTGATTTATGATGAATAATTCTATAGTCTGATTTTTACTCTAATATTGACGTATGAAGGAGGCTCCTTTTTACTTTTATATTATCCTTGCAAAATTTCCAAAAACCTTGTATATACGTCGACGCGCAATTAAAAAAGGAACATACCGGTCAAATTTCGTGAAAATTTATTACCGCGTTTCGCCGTAAATGCGCAACATATAAACATTTAAACATTAAGAGAAATGCCAAACCGTCGACTTGAATCTTAGACCTCACTTCGTTCGGTCAATTATCTAATCATTGAAAGATATACTTTCCCGACGAATGAAAAATATGATTGATTAATATATAAATATGTACAATTAATATAACATTTTTTGTGTAGTTGAGAAGTTTATCAGAGATTGACAATGGTGTAATATCCGAAACCGGTCTTTCTAATTATCAATAAATCAGTGATTTTTTGACAATTTCTTAGTCTTTTTTATTCAATGATATAACATTGGATATACTGGGAAACCTAGCTACCCTATCCATCATGGAAGGCAGAGCTTCTACTACAGAAGGCTATATGGTGAGGTCCACGTTATAATGGCAGTGTTTGATTAGTAATGGTATTGCTATCCTTGTCTATCATTCAACAAAGCCGATAGCGCTATCTCTTTCTCGATTTGCTCTGTTGCCAGATCGTCTTTCAACAATGTAGAATTAATAATTTATTAACAAAATACTTCATCTTAATTATGAAATGATTGAAAAATATAATTTCTTGCTTAACAAAATATAATTGATTATTTGAAACGAGAATGAACAGTTGATATTACATCAATAAACCTGTATCAGCTACCGTCTATAGAAGGCATTGACAAGACAGAGGATCGGCAACGTTTTTCTCCTATCTTTCTCCACTGCCATTATAACGTGTACCTGACTGTACTGATCTCACTATGATAGCTCCCACTCGTAATTTGTTCATCACATCACACACAACAGAGTCAAGACGGCTCTGATGCTATAGTGAAAACAATAGACGTGATAAACCGTTACTAGATAAACAAATCAAACTAGACGATGAAGGAAAAGAAGAAGAAGAAAAGAGAGAATGAAAGAAGACAGTAGAGTAGGACAACACCAAAAGGAATTCGACTCCTTTCTCTTTCCTTCCTGTTATTTTCTATTACTACTCGAACATTTCATTAATTTTATGCTTCTATCTATTGCACGTGGAGACTACTAATTTTCAGAATATTATTTGATTTTGAAATCACAAAGAGAAGAAGGAAAAACGAGATGACTAACAGAGAGTGGAATGAAAGAGAACGACGAAGAAGTAGAAGAAGAGGAAGAAGATAAGCAGAAAGAGGAAGGGAAGAGTAAGATGAAGAAGAACAAGAAGACAGGAGAAGAAGAAGAAAGAAGAAGAAGAAGAAAGAAGAAGAAGAAGATGACGTAGAAGAAGAAGAAGTAGTGTGAATGTCAATGTCATCTGATCCAGCCATCAGCTGACCGCACAAATAACAATAAATAACTTCGAATAATAGTGACGCTCCTCAATAAATATATACAACAGTATATACCAGATGCCATATTTGGATAAGTATATACGTCGGCTACCTTGGAGGTCATTTACATTGAATGTGTAAACCGGTATAATATTTACCAGCCAAGCAAAGGCAACTCAACTGGCAACACAACACTATAGTGATGCCCACGTTATAATGGCAGTGTTTGATTAGTTATGGTGTTGCTATCCTTGTCTATCATTCCACAAAGCAGATAGCTCTATCCTGTTTTGTATCAAATTATGGTGTTGTGTATCAAGTTAGAATGATACTGTATCTTATTGTGTTGATACTGTATCATATTGTGTTGATACTGTATCATATTGTCGAACACTAATTGCTGTAGTTAGGTCCACATTATAATGGCAGTATTCGATTAACATCGGTGTTGCTATCCTTGTCTATCATTCCACAAAGCAGATAGCTCTATCCTGTTTTGTATCAAATTATGGTGTTTTGTATCGAGCTGAGATGATACTGTATCATATTGTCGAGCACTTATTGCTGTAGTGAGGTCAACGTTATAATGACAGTATCTGATCAACATTGGTGTTGTTATCCTTGTCTATCATTCCACAAAGCAGATAGCTCTACCCTGTTTTGTTTCAAATTATGGTATTGTGTATCAAGTTACGATGATACTGTATTATATTGTCGAACACTTATTGCTGTAGTGAGGTCCACGTTATAATGGCAGTATATTTGATTAGCAATGGTGTTGCTATCCTTGTCTATCATTCCACAAAGCAGATAGCTCTATCCTGTTTTGTATCAAATTATGGTGTTTTGTATCGAGCTGAGATGATACTGTATCATATTGTCGAGCACTTATTGCTGTAGTGAGGTCAACGTTATAATGACAGTATCTGATCAACATTGGTGTTGTTATCCTTGTCTATCATTCCACAAAACAGATAGCTCTACCCTGTTTTGTTTCAAATTATGGTATTGTGTATCAAGTTACGATGATACTGTATTATATTGTCGAACACTTATTGCTGTAGTGAGGTCCACGTTATAATGGCAGTATATTTGATTAGCAATGGTGTTGCTATCCTTGTCTATCATTCCACAAAGCAGATAGCTCTATCCTGTTTTGTATCAAATTATGGTGTTGTGTATCAAGTTAGGATGATACTGTATCTTATTGTGTTGATACTGTATCATACTGTCGAACACTAATTGCTGTAGTTAGGTCCACATTATAATGGCAGTATTCGATTAACATTGGTGTTGCTATCCTTGTCTATCATTCCACAAAGCAGATAGCTCTATCCCGTTTTGTATCAAATTATGGTATTGTGTATCAAGTTACGATGATACTGTATCATATTGTCGAACTCTTATTGCTGTAGTGAGGTCCACGTTATAATGGCAGTATATTTAATTAGCAATGGTGTTGCTATCCTTGTCTATCATTCCATAAGGCAGATAGCTCTATCCTGATTTGTATCAAATTATGGTGTTGTGTATCAAGTTAGGATGATACTGTATCTTATTGTGTTGATACTGTATCATATTGTCGAACACTAATTGACCGAGCGAAGTGAGGTCCAAGATTCAAGTCGAGGGTTTGGCATTTCTCTTAATGTTTATATGTTGCGCATTTATGGCGAAACGCGGTAATAGATTTTCATGAAATTTGACAGGTATGTTCCTTTTTAAATTGCGCGTCGACGTATATACAAAGGTTTTTGAAAATTTTGCATTTCAAGGATAATATTAAAGGAAAAAGGAGCCTCCTTCATACGCCAATATTAAAAGTAAAAATCAGACTATAGAATAAATTATTCATCACAAATCAGCTGTCTAGTGGACTATAATACTACCCGTTCAAAAACATGGAACATCTTGAAGTATTGTAGTCAACTGTCTACTAATGTTGATGGAAAGATACATTTTTCCATCAACGTTAGTAGACAGTTGACTACAATACTACCCGTTCAAAAACATCGAACATCTTGAAAATGTATCTTTCCATCAACGTTGTAGACAGTTGCAGCCAGACCTGATAACAGCGCTCACACTCACATTCCGGGACGACACGTCACGGTACGATAGGACAGAAAGCTCTATGTTTATTTAGGATGTTTTCTAGACATTTTAAATTGATAAATCATTTATTAATTTTTTTGAGAAAACATAACAACAGGTCAATGTAACTCACTGAGCGCGAGGTCTACTGTTCACAGAACTACTAGTATATATTACAATAAAATATCATAAACTGAAACAGTACTCACCAAGTACTCCATCCAAACGTTCCTCCAAAACAATATTTATAAAAATCCAAGTGTTGACTTGATATTGACCGATTATTCTCTGATATTTTCTTCTATTTCTCCCAATTTTCTTATTATTTTTTTCCTTTCATTTTACTAGAAAGGGTATTAGTAATTAGCGCTCTCATGAACCAGTTCTATAAAAAAAACCACAACCACAAAGAAGTGTATTAAAAAGTGCTGCATGCTTGAATAAGAAATTAATAAGAATTTGATGAAAAATAAATGGAAACATAGAAAATATTGAGAAAGAGGTGCAGAGAAGAAAGAAAATTTTTTCTTACATCATCAATTCATTTGGTAGAGAGTTAGTGGGGAGGATATTTTCAATATTCTTTCCGAAGAATGGACATTGATATGTCCAAAGCTCCGCCTATTTATTTAGATGCATAACAATATGATTATTATCTATAGTTATTATATTACAAATTGCTTTTTCATATCATATACAGTTCAATAATTATTTTCTTAGTCTATATTATGTAAATTAATCTATAATTTTGCTGTATTGTAAGCTATTGTATATAAGTGTATAAGCCAGTATATATTGTAATCTACATAAATAAAGTACTCAATCAATCAATCAAAATGATAGGCAAAATGATAGGGAGAGAAAAAATAAGGTAACCTTGTTTTATTCCTCTCCCAAATTTAGATAAGGTTACACATAGTCCGAAATAATTTTTAATTAAATAATACTTTAATTTGTTAAATAAATCATTAGAAGATAAAATGAAACGTTAGATGTTAGAAATAGATACAATTTCGATTTTCCTCTACTAATATTTTTGAGAAATTATAGTTTCCAATCTGAATTGAATGGATATGTTATTGGAATGCTATAGTGGGGAATTCGTTGTAAAGCAAAGTGAACATCTATTTAATAAAAGTGAATTTGTTAAAATATTTCAGAATTGAAGATATTGAAAATAATTTATTATTTATTGATAGATACAATAAGTACATCATCAAAGTGATAGGGAGAGAAAAAATAAGGTAACCTTGTGCTATTCCTCTCCCAAATTTAGATAAGGTTACACATAGTCCCAAATAGGTCAAGTCTTGTAGTTGTTCACTTCACAACATTTTCAGTCCTTAATTTATTTTCACAAAGTAGAGTTTTAAATTTAGATGCTTCAAAACCAAACATAGTAGGAATATTTTAATTGAATAATAATTTTGCATAGAATAAAGTTGGATTGGCGCAAAACAGTGACAGCGAAAATATAATTTCCATAAGTTCTAACGGGATAATTCATACTCACTCGGCCGGGCCGAGTGTGAATCTTCCCATTAGAGCTCATGTTAATTATATTTGTGACAGTGAGAATATAATTTTCATAAGTTCTAACGGGATAATTCACACTCACTCGGCCGGGCCGAGTGTGAATCTTCCCATTAGAGCTCATGTTAATTATATTTGTGACAGTGAGAATATAATTTCCATAAGTTCTAACGGGATAATTCACACTCACTCGGCCGGGCTGGGTATGAATAGTCCCCTTAAACCTCATGTTAATTATATTTTCACTATCAATGGTGAATTATAAAATCCAGGTTAAGAGTGAATTTGTTAAAGAAATCATTAGAAGATGAAATGAAACGTTAGATGATAGAAATAGATACAATTTGGATTTTCCTCTACTAATATTTTTAAGAAATTATAGTTTCCAATCTGAATTGAATGGAAAAAAAGTAAATTCATATGGCTTTTGTTGGTGGGGAGTCCATTTCGGGAAGGTCCCACCGCCTGAATATATAATTCAAGCCGTCAATGGGCCTCACGACTGTCATACTTCAGCCGGGACCGACAGTTTAACGTGCCCATCCGATCTGAATTGAATGGAGATCTTATTGGAATGATATAGTACAGAAGTCGTTGGAAAGCAATGTGAACATCCATTGAATAAAAGTGAATTAGTTTAAGAAATAGTGAAATAGTTTAGAATTGAAGATATTGTAATTAATGAAGCAGTTAGGCAACAAAATAAAGGTGAAAGCGTTATAGTTTGATTTCAATAGGGTTAAAACAAGTGTAAAAATATATAAATGAGTGAGTAAGGAATAAAAATGAATAAAATAATTCTGTAGACCTCTGTGAGAAGCAGAAATGCTTCCACTTCAATCAATAATATATATATATATATATATATATATATATATATATATATATATAAGAATATATATTCTAGTTTCAATAATAATTATTATTGATTTTGATAAACAGGATTCCAATTTTATACCTCCCGATTTTTCACAACTATATATTATCATAGAGAAACAATAGCGTAAGTAGATATCCCATGGTAAAGAGAATCTATGTCGCAACCTTTACTGTTATCTTAAGCCGATTACTGTCGATTATTGTCAATTTTTACTGTTTTGTTGGGGTGAGAGTGTATGAACGGCACAATATGAGAGACTACCAGTGTCACACAGCTGCATAGGAAATAACTATGTGAACTATCGGCTTGGGATAACAGTAAAAGTTGCGACATAAACGCCCTATACTATAGCATATCTACTTATGCTATCGTTTCTCTATGATATTATCTAATGTAAAAATGATGGCGGTTTGAAGTGAATATCCTAATATAAAGGAGCAAAAACAATCGTCTTACATTGTGGTTAGGTCTTCCTTCATATTCTATTTCTTTTCTTACTGTTTCATTTTCTTCCATTTCTTCTTCTTCTTCATCGTCTCATCCATTTTCTTAATTTTTGTTTTCCGAAAACTTCTCAAGTTGAAGTGAGTGTCAAATCTTTTATCAAAGATTTCTTCTTCTACCTAGATTAATACACAAATAAAAATGTTCAAAATTAGAAAAAATATCTAAATCATACAGAAACTAAATTTTGAAAAGGATGTATAAGATTGAGGCTTGTATGCACAGTCCAAGTTTGAACTGAATCTTGTGGTAAAGGTAACACTGGAAAGGTAATGCATTAAAATAAATGCGACCATATCTTGGTTGAAACCAGGATCAAGTTAAACTTCGGTTAACCAAGGATCAAGTTAAACACAGATTAGTCCTGGATCAAGCTGGGGCCCGTTTCACAAAGGTACAAGTAGGTTACAAGTCTTGTTGCCAACCATGGTTTTGGAGAACAGCTGATTACTAGCGTTTCACAAAAGCAGAATTGTAAACTTGTAGTTACAATGAATTTCTACAAGTTTACAAGTGATTTGCTTGTTACGAACAAGTGTTTCACAAAGATTATCATTGTAGCCAACAATTTTTGTTGAAATTACTTGTTCGTAACTATGAAATTTCTACCGAAGTGGAAAGCTATGTAAAGGATTTACAAGTGATCATTAAAATGATTTTAAATATTCAATAAATATTTCTAATGATCAAAAATGCCCTATATTCCTCTAAAATTCATTATTTTGGAAATATATGCATCAGGAAATTGAATTTAATAAATTTCCAAAATAGTTATAAATGTGTTACCTCATAGGTTATGTGTACTATAGTATTTATACACGTTATATATAGTATACATTATATATAGTACATTTACTATATATATACACAGAGTACATATACTGTGTAGGTTACAAATTCA
This sequence comes from Nilaparvata lugens, assembly GCF_014356525.2. Lineage (NCBI taxonomy): Eukaryota > Metazoa > Arthropoda > Insecta > Hemiptera > Delphacidae > Nilaparvata > Nilaparvata lugens. The sequence goes on along the minus strand of NC_052517.1, from coordinate 295,651 downwards.
GCAATAAATGAAGTAGACTGTACAAAAAACATAGTATTGCTTTCAAATATTTTCAAAGTAATTATTGAAAAGTACAAGTAACCTTTATAAAGGATGAAAAAAGGAAATCATCATGAAAATAGGTTATGTTTACTATTGAAGTACTTGTAGACTTGTAAAATTGTAAACTTGTAGATCATAAATTTTTGTGAAACGTGAGTACTTGTAAACTTGTAACTACAAGTACTTGTTCGTAACCATGGTTGGTAACAATACTTGTACCTTTGTGAAATAGGCCCCTGATCTTTAGTTAATCTTGGATTAGCTTAAACCTGCTATGAGTATACGGACCTTAACCAAAATAATAAAATAATACGAGCATAATATTATTATACCACTCATCCAATACTGCTCACACTTTATAATAAATCTAACTATGGCTTGATTTAATCCACTAGCTGTTCAGATCAGGTTTAAACTCACACTGTGCATACGGACCTTAGAAGAGAAACATTATATTTAGAAAAAGAAATAATTTAATATAATATATATTTTCATTAACAAAATAGTACATAGACGTTTGGTGTACTACCTTTTCGAAAAACATTACACAGCACAAAAACAAGAATTAAAACAGTTTTGTTCGCAAATATATTGATCTAAAATTTATAATATAATAATACTTTGTTCGCATAAATAATATAGGAATACTTTCAGATACAATTTGATCTTAGTTTACATTTATTTACATTGTGATGGATACAAATATTTAAAATTTATCAGGGATATGCATAAAAAGTTATCATTATATTTCTAGTTACTGCAAGTTGAAACAACATTTTAAATAATAATATCAATAATACAACATAAATAATTAATAATAGTTATAAATAAATAAATTTCTATATTTATAACTGAGGAAAATATCTTTGAAAGGGGAACTATAATGAGGTTCACGTTATAATGGCAGGGAAAAAAGGTAGGAGAACAACGTTGCCGATCCTCTGTCTTGTCAATGCCTCCTGTAGCTGATACAGGTTTATTGATGTAACTGTTCATTCTCGATTACAATAATCAATTACATTTTATTAAGCACAAAATTATATTTTTCAATAATTCCATAATTAAGATGAGATATTTTGTTAATCAATTATTAATTCAACCTTGTTAAAAGACGAACTGGCAACAGAGCAAAGCGAGAAAGAGATAGCGCTATCCGCTTTGTTGAATGATAGACAAGGATAGCATTACCATTGATAATCAAACACTGCCATTATAACGTGGACCTCACTATAGTCAATTGACTCGAGGAACTTTCTTTAGCAGTATATAACTGAAAACATTAAGTTTTATTGAGATTTCTACATCCATTTTTTGATAACCATTGATTCTTATGGAAATCTTCACACAACTGCAGTCTGCTATTATGTGAAACCTGCCATAAGTACCAATGCTATTCATTTTCTGCCAAGCAGAGCATTAATTAATTCGATAGCACGGGCTTAAATGTTACAATTTTGTGAAATAGAAACTAATACTGATAAATAAATAAATTCGTATGGCTTTTGTTGGTGGGGAGTTCCCTTTCGGGAATGTTCCACCGCCTGAATATATAATTTAAGCCGTCAATGGGCCTTACGACTGTCATACTTCAGCCGGGACCGACAGTTTAACGTGCCCATCAATACTCGTGCCCAGTACAGTCAATTAACTAATACTGATATTACAACATGTGAGGAATACTGCAAAATTTATTAAAATAATAAAATTTATTCAGAATAGATCGCCCTATTGAGATCAGATACCGAAAGTTGAGTTCACAGTAATGTCATCAAATTTTTTTCTCTTCAATAAAAGAGTCGCCCCACAAAATACAAGAGTATAATACAGATACAAGAGTATAATACAGGCGTATCAAGTTTTGATACAAGAGTATAATACAGGCGTATCAAGTTTTGATACAGAAGTATAATAAAGGCGTATCAAGTTTTGATACAGAAGTATAATACAGTTTTGATACAAAAGTATAATACAGGCGTATCGAGTTTTGATACAAAAGTATAATCCAGGCGTATCAAGTTTTGATACAGAAGTATAATCCAGGCGTATCAAGTTTTGATACAGAAGTATAATCCAGGCGTATCAAGTTTTGATACAGAAGTATAATCCAGGCGTATCAAGTTTTGATACAGAATTATAATATAGGCGTATCGAGTTTTGATACAGAAGTATAACCCAGGCGTATCAAGTTTTGATACAGAAGTATAATCCAGGCGTATCAAGTTTTGATACAGAAGTATAATACAGGCCTATCGAGTTTTGATACAGAAGTATAATCCAGGCGTATCAAGTTTTGATACAGAAGTATAATACCGGCGTATCAAGTTTTGATACAGAAGTATAATACAGGCGTATCATGTTTTGATACAAAAGTTTCTAACTTGTATAACAGAAAGATGAATAAATTGATACTGAAGTTCCAATAAGTTTCCTTTCTGTTAGGACATAAATAGAATAGCATTGGTTCTAATGGAAGTGTTCACACATTGACAGAATGGAAATGTATGAACGCCCCCATAAGAAGCCTCTCAGTAGAGCTCAAATTTATTGGAAAGATTTATTGAAATAACACTTCGAATGAACTAGGCCAGTTCACATTGATGCAGAGTCCACAAATTATGCCTCAAGACCAATTCACAGTGACCCACTTGACGATTTTGTCCCAAGTCCAGATCACACTGAGCCACTTCCACTTCCAAGTCATATGAAGCTCAGTTCACACTGGGACACTTTACAAGTTTGTCCCAAGTACAGATCACACTGAGCCACTTCCACTTCCAAGTCATATGAAGCTCGGTTCACACTGGGACACTTTACAAGTTTGTCCCAAGTCCAGATCACACTGAGCCACTTCCACTTCCAAGTCATATGAAGCTCAGTTCACACTGGGACACTTTACAAGTTTGTCCCTAGTCCAGATCACACTGAGCCACTTCCACTTCCAAGTCATATGAAGCTCAGTTCACACTGGGACACTTTACAAGTTAGTCCCAAGTCCAGATCACACTGAGCCACTTCCACTTCCAAGTCATATGAAGCTCAGTTCACACTGGGACACTTTACAAGTTTGTCCCTAGTCCAGAACACACTGAGCCACTTCCACTTCCAAGTCATACGAAGCCCAGTTCACACTGGGACACTTTACAAGTTTGTCCCAAGTCCAGATCACACTGAGCCACTTCCACTTCCAAGTCATATGAAGCCCAGTTCACACTGGGACACTTTACAAGTTTTGTCTATAGTCCAGTTCACAGTAAGCCACTCGCAAAGCTTTGTTTCAAGAACAGTTCACAATCAGACACTTTACACAATATTTACCTAAAGAACAAGCTTTGTCTGAAGTCCAGTTCACACTCAGACACTTTAGACATTTTACCTAAAGACCAGTTCACACTGATGCATAGTCCACAAACCATCACCGAAGACCGATTCACAGCCAGTATCGCTTTCAGCTAGCCAGTGCATGTGTGTTCATGCTGTGATAGGCCGACATCTGAAGATGAGCGGCACTCAAATTCATTGCTTCACTACTAGCTGCCAATCTATTGGACACCGATTCACAGTTGGGCATCAATCTATTGGGAGATGAGACTGGTTCACAGTTGGGCATCAATCTATTGGGAGATGAGACTGGTTCACAGTTGGGCATCATCCTACTGGAAGCTGAGACTGGTTCACAGTTGGGCATCAATCTAATGGGAGATGAGACTGGTTCACAGTTGGGCATCAATCTAATGGGAGATGAGACTGGTTCACAGTTGGGCATCATCCTACTGGAAGCTGATACTGGTTCACAGTTGGGCATCATCCTACTGGAAGCTGAGACTGGTTCACAGTTGGGCATCATCCTACTGGAAGCTGAGACTGGTTCACAGTTGGGCATCATCCTACTGGAAGACGAGATTGATTCACAGTTGGGCATCAATCTATGGGAGATGAGACTGGTTCACAGTTGGGCATCATCCTACTGGAAGCTGAGACTGGTTCACAGTTGGGCATCAATCTAATGGGAGATGAGACTGGTTCACAGTTGGGCATCAATCTAATGGGAGATGAGACTGGTTCACAGTTGGGCATCATCCTACTGGAAGCTGATACTGGTTCACAGTTGGGCATCATCCTACTGGAAGCTGAGACTGGTTCACAGTTGGGCATCATCCTACTGGAAGCTGAGACTGGTTCACAGTTGGGCATCATCCTACTGGAAGACGAGATTGATTCACAGTTGGGCATCAATCTATTGGGAGACGAGACTGGTTCACAGTTTGGCATCAATCTACTAGCAGACAAGACCGATTCACAGTTTGGCATCAATCTACTAGCAGACGAGACTGATTCACAGTTGGGCATCATCCTACTGGCAGACGAGACTGGTTCACAGTTGGGCATCAATCTATTGGGAGACGAGACCGATTCACAGGCATCCTTCCCCATCTGCATTGAGTAGGCTGCTGGACTCGGATAGGCCAGTTCACAGGTGGCACGCATTCCATTCTGCATTTTCTGGTCAGATGTGACAAATGAGCCGCCATTTTGGATTTTCTGGTCCTCAACGACAAACGGTGAAGCAGCAGCTGATCGGTTGGCCTCCAGATTTTCCGGCGAGTCAAGGTCGGTGAAGGTCTTCTGCTCAATCAGCTGATGTGGCGGAGGATGGAAGGTGTGATGATCGGATGTTGATGAGGAAGAGGATGAGGAAGATGAATAGTAGGCACTGCGGTCGACGTCGGGGTGTTTGGAGGCCATATGCACGTTGTAGTTGGCCTTCCACGTGAAAGATTTGTTGCAAACATGGCAGACAAACCTGCAATGCGACAGGGAGATTCATTTGGTGTCAACAGTAAAAGCCCTTCAATTATTAGTATCACTCTTCAACACAGACTTGCTATGGCAATCTTTGCTACAAGTGCAACAAAGCAAACAAATTTCCTAATGGTTTATTTCTCATTTTCAATTTTTCACTTGATTATATTGATAATATTGATATATTGATAATATTATGAAGTACTTTGTGATATTGAATCGGGAACAGTTTTGGGCTATAATGCCTGTTGTTACCAAACTTGTATGTATTTTTTTGGCAAATAAATAAAACATAAGGCCTGCAATAATTAGTATCACTGTTGAACACAGATTTTTGCTACAGCAATATTTGCTACAGCTACCTTTATGGGGGGGGGGGCGAATGTGTTAATTACTCTGGGCAACAAGACTGTACTTGATTATTCTGTGTTAAAAAAACTGAGCCACCCACCCAAGTTTTGAGCACTTACTAATAATGAGTTAAGGTATCATACAAAATCATCTTAGAATGGTATTTAAAAGTAAGATGAAGAATAAGGATACAAAGGAAAACAAAAACGATGAAGAAAAAGATTGACAGAGAGTGAGAAATAGATAAGAAGCTGAAGAGAGAAATAGAGAAGGTGGAGAAATGAGAAAAACCAAAAGACTGTACGTGGAACAAGACCAGAAAAAGTCAAAAGGAGAGGAGAATAGAAGAGAAAGACTGTGTAGAGCAAAACCAGAAAAAAAGTGAAAGAAGAAGATAGATAAATAGATAAATGTCTTTTATTTTCACTTTACAACATTACAAAAAGTGATGTAGGCAAAGAGGATAGAAAAAAGAGATAGACTGTGTAGAACAAGACCAGGAGAGAGACAAAAGAAGATGAGAATAGAAGAACAGAGACAGCATGTAGGAGAGATATAAGAAGATGAAGAACTGAGGAGAAAGCATTGATAAGCAAGACCTAGAGGCTAGAAGAAAAATTCACAGACAAAGATGAGGAGGGAAAAGAATTTGTAGAATTTAACACAAAACAAGATCAAGAGAAAAGAGGGAGGGATAAGAGAAGCAACAACACTATCAATCACAATCTAATACCTAATCTACAAATATAAAACTTCATTGGTCATAGAATGGTTGAAAGATTCAAAGCTATCTGGGTAGAGAGAGAGAGATTGATTGATTGAGTACTTTATTTATGTAGATTACAATATATACTGGCTTATACACTTATATACAATAGCTTACAAATACAGCAAAATTATAGATGAATTTACATAATATAGACTAAGAAAATAATTATTGAAAGTATATGATATGAAAAAGTAATTTGTAATATAATAACTATGGATAATTATATTGTTATGCATCTACATAAATTGGCGGAGCTTTGGACATATCAATGTCCATTCTTCGGAAAGAATATTAAAAATATCCTCCCCACTAACTCTCTACCAAATGTAGGTAAGTGATGTAGGTTAGGTGTCTATTGGATTGTTTATTTTTATTATTTTACAAAGGCGACTTTCTAGAAGTATTTTAAGCCTATTATTTTCAACAATAGGTCGCAATTTTCAAATATTACCAAGGAAGTTGAAGTGTTTCTCCTATTGAACACAATGACCTGCAATACAAGAACCATCAACTATAGTAAGGTCCACGTTATAATGGCAGTGGGGAAAGATAGCCGAACAACATTGCGAATCCTCTGTCTTGTCAATGCCTTCTATGGACGGTAGATGATACAGGTTAGGTTAGGTAAGGTTGATGTGATATTTATTGATGTATTGATGTAATATTAACTGTTCATTCACGTTTAAAATAATCAAATATATTTTTATGATTGAGATGAAACATTTTGTTAATCAATTATCAATATAATATTATTTGGATATAATCGAAGAAAAATGTAATGACACAATATTGCTTTTAAAAAACGTTTTAAGTAAAATGAACCTTCTATTAAATAATGATAAAACGAAATTTGTACATTTCACCTGTAGAAATCCCAAAAGAAAAAGTACACTGAAGCTAAATAACCTAAATAACATAAAATTTTTAGGCGTAGATCTAGATAACAAACTCAATTGGGAAGAGCATGTATCAAGAGTATGTAAAAAAGTAAGTACAGGAATATTTGCACTAAGAAGGCTGGCACCCATTTCTAATTTATTAACTTTGAGATCCGTGTATTATGCCACTGTCCACTCTCATATTTCATATGGCATTGAGATTTATGGTGGGACTAGTGCATTTAACTTGAATAGGATATTAAAACTCCAAAAAGAAGCAGTAAGAAAAATATTTAATTTAAATAGACAAGAGTCGTGCAGGACATTTTTTAAAAAGTTAGAATTAATGACTGTGTATGGACTTTATATTTATAAAACAATATTACACGTAAAAAATAATGAAGACAAATTCCCCAGGCAAACCAGTGTGCATGACTATAATACAAGAAATAGGAACAACTTTATTATCAAAGAACATAGTAAAGAGAAGTACAAACAAAGCCCGACCTATATGGGCATCAAATTCATCACTTACCTTCCTACTAAGATTAATCATGAAAAAGATATTACAAGGTTTAAAAACAAACTGAAAAAGTATATCGTGGAATTAGAATTATACAGTTATGAAGAATTTTATAGTGCCAACTCATTATGTATTTAGACTACCTATTGTTGATGTATTTTGTTTTTTACTTGTATTTATTTTATTATTTTGAAAATAATAAAGAAAGACGCATTCATGTACATTTTGATGTATGTTTTGAATAAAGAGATTGATTGAATACCATTGCTGATCAAACATTGCCATTATAACGTGGACGTCACTTTAGTATTAATTTTTATCATTTGATTACTACCAAAGTACAAGTATTTTCCCGAATAGTTCCAATAACAAATCTATCTATTATTGGAGAAGGAGAAGGAGAAAGAAGAAGATGAGGTGAAGAAGAAACCACACTATGACCAATCTACTTATCATCTTTCAATAACTATTTTTTAATCACTATTTCAATTCATAAATTATTGAGAACTGACCTGCCCTGATCGTAGTGCTTGGCCATATGCATAGTGAGACCACTCTTGCTGGCGAACTTGTGATTGCATTCGGGGCACTGGTGCTTGGGCGTGCTGGCGTCGTGTGTTTCCATGTGCTTGTTCAGGTTGCTGCGCCAGCCGAAGCCCTTGCCACACACCGTGCAAGTGAACCGCTTGCCTCCCTCGTCCGCGTGTCTTGCCTCGTGTGTGGCCAGGTTCGACTTCCACAGGAACTCGCGTTTGCAGATGGTGCACGCGTGCTTTTCCGGCCTGCAAACCAAGGCAAGAATAGCAAATAGAAGAGAGGCAAGAATTGGGTAAATAATTGAAGCTAATATTAGTAAAAATATGTGAAATATACAAGAGAAATAATAGGTGAATAAGGAAATATTAGTTGAATATTTTCCAGTTTGAATTTATCTATTTGCAGAATATTCCAGAGAATTTTACCATAGAGAAACAATAGCGTAAGTAGATAACCCATTGTATAGGGAATTTATGTCGCAACTTTTACTGTTATCTCAAGCCGATTACTGTCGATTATTGTCAATTTTTACTGTTTTGTTGGGGTGATAGTGTAAACTTATGAACGGCACAATTTGAGAGACTACCAGCGTCACACAGCTGCATAGGAAAGAACTATGTGAACTATCAGCTTGGGATAACAGTAAAAGTTGCTACATAAACGGCCTATACCATAGGATATCTATGCTATCATTTCTCTATTATTTTACACAATTTAGCCTACAATTAGATACAGGTTTGTTTTTTGGCACTAGAAATCAATGAAGTATGGTGAATATTCAGGCTAGGGCCACACGAGCGCACAATGTGCGTCCGTTGCAACTTACTTTTTGACATCCGTTGTAGAAATACATAGAAGTGAATTGGTGACAACACACGAGGTACGTGCGTACCAAGTAACGGAAGTCGTAACGGACGGTGATTTTTGAACTGCGCAGAAATGCTACAACGCACGTCGAGACATGCAAAAGCTATTGCTTCGTCTGGTTCAATTGCGTAAAGCCAACTGACGTTGACGCACCATACTCAACGCTCGTGTGGTGTCATTGGCGACGGCCGCAAAAAGTTTGCTGCAACGGACGCACTATGTGCGCTCGTGTGGCCCTAGCCTAAGAGTGAATATAAAGGTGCGTACAGATTTATGCGCCGCGAACATGAGCAATTCACTTTTAATCAGCTGATGCCAAGCTTTTTATATCTGTATCTTACCGTTTCTGTAAAAATACAGATATAATCAGCTGAATAAAAGTGAATTGCTCACGTTCGCGGCGCGTATATCTGTACGTACCTTAAGGGTGACCACTAATGATAGGACTTGTTTGTCAAACATGTGTTAACAGACATTTTTCCCAACAAAAGATAATATATTCACAAGAAGGGTTATGAAAAAACAGATGTTTGATAAAAACTTCTAACATAAAAAGAACAATTAGGTAATTACACAATAACAATAAACAGACTTGCTTGTGTTACATTTTATGCTTCTAGTTTTAATTTTCTTTGTTGAGAACTAGCGTTGGGTCGTTTGGTCTAAACTCAAGCCCAAGAAGAATGGAGAGATGTGTATACTTATAGTACACCATCAAAATGATAGGGAGAGAAAAAAATAAGGTAACCTTGTACTATTCCTCTCCCAAATTTAGATAAGGTTACACATAGTCCCAAATAGGTCAAGTCTTGTAGTTGTTCACTCCACAACATTTTCAGTCCTTAATTATTTTCACATTTTAAAATTTAGATGCTTCAAAACCAAACATAGAATAAATATTTCACATTATCACTAAATAGTATATTACGCTACAAGCACAGAAAGTTAGTGTTTACGGTATGAGGATAGTTTCCCGAATATGTTATCCGAATACCGTAAACACCTTTCTGAGAGAGTCGCGTACGATATTTTTCGCCACACTACAGGTATAGCTGACACCAAAAAGTTAGGCGGTTTCGTGGGTCTCTTGTGCGTTTCAACAGCTGATGTTGTCAAGTAGAGTTGTCATCTAGCTTGGCTCAGGTGATGATTTTTAAATCAAAAGAGACAATAAATAGATGCATTGCATCAGCTGTGATTAGGTTACACCATGTGACCCATGAAGCCGCCTAACTTTCTGGCATCAGCTATATAAGAATAATTAATTGAATAAGAATGTTTTATGAGAGGGGGGGGGGAAACTTTGATGTCTCATATCTCAAGAACCAGTCGTCGTAGGGTACTCAAAGTGGGGTGGGAGTTTCCGATCTCACCCTCCTGAACACAATGCACCATATGGCACAGTTGTCCAAACACATTTTCAAAAAAGTTAGAATAGCAGTCTCACCTTTCTTAGTTCCATGATAGCCATGTTAGTTCCGGCCTAGAAACCGGAAAGAAACCTGTTCTGACGTCAGACGAGAGTCGTCTGCAAACAATGTCTTTCAGATCAACGTAGGGACTGGAAAACAGCTGCTTTCTGTGCAGTGTGGCGAAATAGTATATTTCGCACCTAGAGCAGAAAATGAGATTTTTCCAGCTCGAAATCGGTTTTCAAGTCCGAGGCCGTAGGCCGAGGACTAGAAAAGATTGATTTTCGCCACACTACAGGTATTGCTGACAAAATAAATAAAGAATACAAAATAAAGAATACTCGTTAAGCTATCGTACCTATCTCTTGATTTTAGTGGTAGAAGATTTGCAGTCACGATTTCAGATTCTTTTAAAATTTCACTTGGAATACCACAGTCATCTTCAAGCATTTTTGAAAATTCGGAATGCACTAATCAACAATAAATAATTGAATAAAACTGGTTGCGAAGCGAATTAGTTTGATTCGAAACTGGAACTGAAATCATGGCGACTTCAGCTGATGATGAAAGTGGACACTCGCCCGATCTAGCGGATGACTTATTTATTACCTACGGACTTCCATGAGCGGCTGGAAAGAGACCACTTTCTGGCCTAGACCGGAAAAGAAACCCTTTTCTGACGTCAGACGAGAGTCGTCTGCAAACAATGTCTTTCAGATCTACGTAGGGACTGGAAAACAGCTGCTTTCTGTGCAGTGTGGCGAAAATGTGTTATTAATGTATATTATTTTATAACTCACTTCTCATTGTGTATTGTGTCGGTATGCTTCTGTAGAGATGCTTTACTATTAAACAGCTTGTGGCATTGGGTGCACTGATGCTTCTGCAATGCGTGTGGATAGAGGTGGGCTGTATTCATGTGTGCCTTCAGGTTGGACTTCCAGTTGAACAGCTTGTGGCAGATGGGGCAGGCCAGCTTCGAGGCACGCGTGTGCGACTCCATGTGCGTGTTCAGGTTAGACTTCCACGTGAACTGCTTGCCACACACCTCGCAGCTGTGGGGCACACAAAAGGCATGCAATTAGTGGCCAAATCCTGGTGATTTGAATGTGTTTTATATGAGGCATGCAATTTGTGGTCAACATCATTGTAATAAATGACAGCTGTTGTTTTAGGAGTACGTTTGAGTTTCTTTTCGCGTTTTAAATTTTTCAATTAATTATACAGTATTTTCAGTTATTAGTGATGATTTAGTGAAGTATTATTATTCAATTTGGTTTTCAACTTTCCTAAATTATAAATTCCTAGTTTATAAATATTTTGGACTCAAAATTGGACAAAAAAATGTGTAGTGTAAACATAACCTATTTTTGGACAATTTCTATCTAAATTTGGGAAAGGAACAGTTTTGGGCTTTAAACCTGGTGTTCCTTCCCCAATCAATCATAGTTGAGAATTATATTGTATCTATCAATGTATAAATGAATAAATAAATGGTTTGGTATATGTGGGGCACACAAAAGGCATGCGATTAGTGGTCAAATCATGATGTAGTTTCGTATGGGAGGCATGGATGAGGCGTGCAATTAGTAGTCAGTTTGAATAATATTGTAGTTTGGTTTTTATAGAAGGTCTGGAGAATATGTGGTCTGATATGTGAGGCTTAGAAGAGACAATATATAAGTGAAGAGACAATGGCCCATATGAATAAAACCAGAGCAAATGCTCATGAGCAAGAGCATGGAGCATAAGGTTTTGCTCATGAGCAAAAGGTAGAAGCAAAAGCATTTGCTCATTTTTATATGAATAAGCTTCAACTTATACTCTTACCTTATGCTCCTGAACTCCGGAGCAAATGCTCACGTATTTTAAAGATTTTTCATCACCTGATTGACTTTTGTAGCCTTAGTTTGTTTCTATAGCTCACGGAAGCGCTAAATATGCAAGTAAGGTGCACCGCTTGTGTTTGCTTCGTCTGCTCTGTTTTCTATTTATGAATAGAGTTTTAGGTTAGTTGAGTTTAGAATTTTGAAATAATAGCGTGAAAAAATGTCATGTCTATAATAATCTTCAGCATATTCTTATAACATCAATAGTCTTCTTATAATCGTCTACACTCTCATCTTCTGTTGTGTTTCTGCTGGAGTTTTCTTCCTGTTTTCAGACCTGGTTCCTGTGACTTCTTGCACGCGCTCTCTCTTGCCGCCGCCCTGGCTCTCTCTCGCTCCCCCACCTGCTCGCTCCCATCAGCATCTACCACTGCAAACTGCCCACCACATTGGATTATCTGCTGGACTCTGACATGAATAAAGGAATCTGAATCTCGCTCTACCTCCACTTGGACCCGATTCTTCCACTACCGGATACCTACTCGCTCTATCTCCACTTGGACAAGTTCTTCCTCAATCTTCATCTTATTCACCATTAGGCTTATTCATCACCGGAACTCCACACATCTACATCTTATTGTGTTTAGTGAATTTTTTGAACTAGTGCTATAAATAGTGAAGGGAGCCGAACTGCCAAGGCATACTGAATGCACTCGAATCAAGAGACTTTTTCATTTAGGTTAAGTTTTATCAGTCTCATCCCCATTTTCCCCGTCATGTGTCGTTCTGAGGTCGGTTCACGATTGGTCTGCTGCTTCCATGATGCCTCTTACTGACACGTCAGCTCGCTCGCCCTCAAGTAGGTATGATTATTTCAATAATATTAATAATGACGCAGGTATGTTTCTAACAAATAAGCTCCACTCTTTCAAAAAACTTTTCAAGGCTGCTCACCTTAACGTACAATCCCTCAGCTGCCACATTGATGAACTCAGAGCAATCTTCCGTTTTCAGGACTTCAATATAATCGGAATTTCCGAATCATTTTTGAAGCCTAGTATTCCATCAAATTTTGTTGCTTTGCCTGGATATAATCTTTTCCGGAATGATAGATTAAATAAAGCTTGTGGGGGTGTAGCAATTTATGTGAAAGATGGTATCAAAACAAAAGTTTTAATCACATCTAAACAAGAGTATTGTTCAAGACCAGAGTTTATGCTACTTGAATATCCTTATCTAGTACTGATAAATTACTCGTTGGTATCTGTTATCGCCCACCAAAAATAGGTCATTTCACAGATTTCGAAAGTGCCTTGCTTTCTCTTATGCCTTGTTATAACCGTATACTAGTTATGGGGGATATGAACACCGACTTGAACATGACAAATCGGAACTTTGACTTCTTTCAACTGACTACAATTTTCCAATGCCTAAACATGACTATTTTACCTCTCGATCCAACTCATCATACTAATGAATCAGACACACTCATTGACCTTCTCATTGTTAGTGATCCCAATGAGGTTGTTCAAGCAGGCCAAATCTCAGTTCCAGCTATTTCTAGACATGATTTGATCTACTGTGTACTTTCCCATAAGATACCCAAGCCAGAACAGAAAATTATCACTTATAGAGACTTCAAAAACTTTGATGAAGCCGCCTTCCTGACTGATGTGGCTCAGACTCCATGGCATCAAATTGAAGCATTACCCTCAGTTGATGACATGGTCAAGATTTTCGAGAATTGGACTTTGACTCTGTATGACAAACATGCACCTTATGTGACAAGGAGGATTAATAGAAAACGACGAGTACCGTGGATGACTGAAGACATACTTAAGATGATGGGACGTAGAGACAAAGCACATAGAAAATTTAAAAAGACATTTGACTTGGACAGTTTGATAGAGTATAGGAGCCTTAGAAATAGAGTTAAACAGGAATTACGGAACTCAAAGATTAGGTACTTGAATTCGTTTATGACAAACAACAGACAAGACTCTAAATCACTTTGGCAGGGAATAAAAGAATTCGGGCTTGGCAAGCAGAAATCGAATCCACAAATTGACTTAGCATTGAACAATATAAATGACCATTTCGTTTCACACTCTAACCAACGCGACGAAGTTGTCATTGCTAATCATAGAGATGATCTTGAAGAGCAGGTTACAAACTTAGATTTACCAATTACTGATCAATTTCATTTCCATCCAATCTCAGAAGACACTTTCAGAGCAATTCAAGGTGTTCATAGTAATGCTACGGGTGTTGACAAAATTCCTATTAAATTTATCAAGAAAATGTTATTTGCTGTTTTACCAACCATTACATACATTTTCAACAAGTCAATTGAAGAAGGCATTTTCCCTGAAAACTGGAAGTTTGCTCTGGTTCGCCCTCTAAATAAAGTTCCATCACCCAATAAAGTTGAGGATTTTAGACCAATCAGTATTTTACCTGCATTGTCCAAAGTGCTAGAAAGACTCATTCATGCTCAAGTTGTAAAATTTCTAGACAACAATAGTAAGCTTCATAACTTTCAATCAGGCTTTAGAAAATTCCATTCAACTGAAACAGCTCTGCTTCGTGTCACTGATGATATAAGGTTAGCTATGGACCAAAGAAAATGCACCATCCTCACCCTATTTGATTTTTCTAAAGCATTTGATACTGTTGATCATACAGTCCTTCTGAATAAGTTGGCTATTCTTGGTTTCAGTCACAACTCGTTAGTTTGGTTTAAATCCTATCTATTAGGTAGGAAACAATGTGTATCTGTCGGTGACAAAAAGTCTACTTGGAAAAACGTTATGCATGGAGTACCACAAGGTTCAATTTTAGGCCCTCCCCTCTTCACTTTGTATGCTAATGACCTTTCTTCCATTATCAAATTCTCCAGTTTCCATACTTATGCAGACGACCTTCAAATATATTTAAGCTGTCCCATAACAAAAATTAACGAAACAGTTGGAATAATGAATCAGGATATCAATTCGATAGTGGAATGGAAAAAGAAAAATGGCCTTAAGCTTAATCCCATCAAAACACAGCCCATTATAATTGGATATTTTCGTCTTATAAACAATATTGACTATGAATCGATTCACAAAATTAGTGTAGATGGTAATGACATTCCTTACTGTAGCTCAGTTAAAAATTTAGGCATTATTATGAATAATACTCTTGACTGGTCAGAACAAGTGAACAAAACTTGTAAAAAGGTATTCTCAGCCATGCATGGATTGAAGAAAATGCACGATATCCTCCCTAGAAACATTAAATTATTATTGGTTCAATCTCTCATCTTCCCACATTTAATGTATTGTAATTCTGTTCTTAACGATATGCAAGTCACTCTGAATGATAAACTACAGCGTTGCCAAAATTATTGTCTACGTTTCGTCTACTCTCTCCAACGCCATGATCATATCACCCCAGCCCACATTGCTAGTTCAACATTAAAGCTTCCCGATCAGAGGCTTTTTCGAATAGTCAAGCTTGTTAGAGATATCTTGAAATACGGTAATCCGAACTATTTTAAAGATGATTTCAAATTTGTCTCCGAAGGTAGGAGGATAGATGCTTCACATACTAGAACCGGAGAAAGTACTTTAAGGATACCCAATCATCGAACTACTATTTTCACAAAATCCTTCTTAGTCAGTGCCTGTCGTGCATGGAATGCACTTCCTGTTTCTATCAGGTCCATCGAGAGCCGAGCGAGCTTCATCCTGACTTTAAAAAAACATCTTTTGGAACAAATGACTGAAACTGTCCGGCCCTAGAACGATCACATGACAACCATCCCCCACCCATCCCACAAATACAAATATATATATATATATAATATATATATATATATATATATATATTATATATATATATATATATATATATATATATATAAATAAAACATATGATAAAAAAAATAAAATTAATATAAAATTCATATTGATTTTTTATTTATATATATATATATATATTATATAAACTCATGTTATTTCAATTATTCACTGCATACTGCTGTATATTACTGAAAGTTGATTACCCTGATCTACTTTCAGCCTACTTCATTTTATTAATCAATTATCAATTATTTGATCTTATCTACCTATATAATTATTTTACTTTATAAATTTTCTGTTTTTTTTCTCTTAAATATTCATATTGATTAAAACTTTCACAATATTTCCATTAATAAATAAATCCTTAGTTTAAATAATGAAATTAACGTTTTGGTAGAGAGTTAGTGGGGAGGATATTTTTAATATTCTTTCCAAAGAATGGACATTGATATGTCCAAACCTCCGCCAATTTATGTAGATGCATAACAATATATTATTATCTATAGTTATTATATTACAAATTGCTTTTTCATATCATATACAGTTCAATAATTATTTTCTTAGTCTATATAATGTAGATTCATCTATAACTTTGCTGTATTGTAAGCTATTGTATATAAGTGTATAAGACAGTATATATTGTAATCTACATAAATAAAGTACTCAATCAATCAATCAATCAATCTTCTTAAATGGCTATTTCCTATTTTGTGATGGCTATCTTTATAACAGGTAGCTTTTGTATTTATTATTTTGTAGGGATAATGGTGATATATATCATGATTGAATCTAGAAAGAGTTTTATAGTTCTCAACTATTGGTTGTGATCGTATCTGGTATAGTTTCCTCTTCCTCTTACGAATTAGTTGAGCCATTTTACTATGAGCAAAAGATGATAAGCTGCTCTGGACTAGACTCACCTTTTTTTAAGCATTTGCTTCAAAAGTTGAGCAAATGCTCTAGTTTATTCATACAATTTTGAGCAAAAGCTTTTACTTTTGAGCAAATGCTCAAACTATTTTTTTTGATGAGCATGAGCAAATGGTTTTGCTCACGTTTATTCATAGAAAATGAAGCAAATGCTCCATATTTCATAAGTATAAGCAAATGCTCAACTTTATTCATATGGGCCATTGTATTGTGAATAATAATCAGACATTTCAAATTATTTCATCATTAATAAAAGTTTACAAATATTATAGCAATATAGTGTTCAACAATATGATACGGTATCAACACATTAAGATACAGTACCATCGCAACTTGATACACAACACCAGAACTTGATACAAAACAGGATAGCGCTATCTGCTTTGTGGAATGATAGACAAGGATAGCAATACCAATGTTAACCAAATACTGCCATTATAACACGTGGACCTCACTCTAGTTTGAGGAAAATAATTCAAGTATGTTTAGAACTTGTTGACATATTGGGCCCGTTCTGTGTACATGGAATGTGCTAAATTGTCCGATTAACAATTTACCAAGTAAAACGTTCCACGTTCCATGGGAGGAATTTTGGACAGATTCTTTTCCAGCTCCAACTTTCTGCACCACAGTCGAAGTGTGGTAAATTGTCCGACCTGGTACAGTTCCAACTATCTGAGCTCTCATTGGTCGTTTATTGTAGTCTGCTTGCTTCTCTGCGCATGCGCTGATAGTTTGTTTAACATTGCATAGCATAGAATACATAACCAACAATATGATGTTTGATAACCATTCATAATGAATTTTTCTCGATAGAAATTTCGAGAGTAATGGAATAGAAGAAATTTACACTTTTCTAGACGGTAGGTTTGTAAAACAGCCTTTCTTCATTCACGCAGCTAGTAAACGACACATTTTAGTGTAAATCAACTTTATATGTGCGCGCCAAAAGCTTGAACCAACGATTTTGAAATGGCGTTCCATGGGAACATTTTGCACTAGTCACGTGATGGAACAATTTACTGTACACAGAACGTACACATTGTGAACGTTTTTCATGTTGAATAAATACCTCTAACATTTGTTACTTAGGGCCGTTTGCACAATACCAGTTTAAACTAAATTTCATCTTAAACTGGATTACATCTATATCAAGTATCATTTGTTATAATGTGATTCATTTTGAGTTTAAACCAACAGCTGATTGGATTCAGTTTAAGCTCCCAGATTAATTTTCTCTCTCTGAGTTTAAGTTTTATTTTTTGTGTCATGTGTACTGTATTGTATTGTTTTTCTAAATCTCTCTTTGCTTACAAAAGGAATTGCATATATATGCTACAAATGAATTACATTATGTTACTAAATGGATTACATATGTACAGTGAATTGTAGATTAATAATTACATGAATCTTCTCTTTTTCTTTTGAGTTTTTAAATTATTATGAATTCATTCTAGTTTTTCTGCCCTCTTAGTATTTCACTCTTAGTACTTCTTCTTTTCGGATTGAAATTTTATTTTTTTCTAGTTTTTCATACATTCCATATATTTCTTTTCTTTATTATATTTTTTCTATTTTCGACTGAATCTCAAGCCACTAATTATAGCCGACTGATTACTCGTTGCCATCGCTCAAACTACTTAGTTTTGCTGGTAACGCCAATGATAATATTATAATCGATTTTTAAATGGAAAATATTTTAATTTTAAGTTTTTGCAATGTATTGTATATGACAATTTTTATATTTTTCACATTTGTTAAGTTTGTTTAATGATTTTGGCAATAAAATATTTCTTTCTTTCTTTCAAGCTTACGCTGTGCAAACGGCCTCTATTTACAAAACACCGCAGGTTATACTCGCTTCACTCGCCTGCATTTTTATGAGCAGTTGAAATTTAGTCTACTTATCAAAGAAGCGTGAGCTATCAAGCTTCTGTGAGGTGAGCGTAGTGAGCCTCATGTTTCATTAGAACATTTAGGCTCAACTCACACTTATGCGACTCTGTCTGTCCGTATTCTCGATGATGATGAAGAGCGGTAAGCATTGGTTCTTATGGGAGTGTTCACACTGAAAATTGATAAACCAGTGGAACAATTCTATAGATTCTTATTGGAGTGTTCATACTGAAAATTGATTAATCAGTGGAACAATTCTATAGATTTTTATGGGAGTGTTCACACTGAAAATTGATAAACCAGTGGAACAATTCTATAGATTTTCATGGGAGTGTTCATTCTGAAAATTGATTAATCAGTGGAACAATTCTATAGATTCTTATGGGAGTTTTCACACTGAAAATTGACAATCAGTCGAAGAATTCCATTGGCTCTTAGGCTCAACTCACACTTACACGACTCAGGTAGAGAAGAGACTGGACTCTAGTGGAGAGCATGTGTTTTCAAATGGTGACACCCAGACCAGTTGATTCTAGTCTCCGCGACGTCACCTTTTGAAAACACATGCTCTCCACTAGAGTCCAGTCTCTTCTCCACCTCAGTCGCCTCAGTGTGAGTTGAGCCTTAGAATCTATTGTAATTACTATACATAAGGGGAAGAAGCGAGTCTCATGTTTAAAAATTACTGTTTACCGAGCGAAACGAGCTCACTGTATACTTTACTAGTTCAATTACATCTCACTATTATCAACTACTGTCATATAATTTTGGCGAGCGAAGCGAGCTAGTGTCCTTTCCGGGGGACAGGGGGGCGGAGCCCCCTTGTTCGCGAGCATAGCGAGCCTACTGTCTTGGTGAGTGCAGCGAGCCTTCGGGGGACAGGGGGCGGAGCCCCCTGGTTTGCGAGCGGAGCGAGCCTACTATTTTGGCGAGCGCAGCGAGGCTCCGGGGGTCCAGGGCTTTTGCGAGCGGAGCGAGCCAGCTATCTACACATCTTTAATTGCTTTCAATAAGTCAACTTGACTGACCTATACCTCTGTATTCAATTCAATTTGAGTCACAATTCCTTCATACCTGGCCCATATCTTGTACAGAAATGTGCCAGGGGTGATTAGGGAAGCAGAGGCATTTAGTTTGGTAGTGTTTAGGAAGAGGGTGGACAGGTGGCTGTACCAGATTGGTTGGGAAGCTTCAGAAGAACTACTCCAATCTCGTTATGCTTGGTGACCAACACGACTTCAAGGTTTCCAGACAATTGATTGGTATTTATTTTATCATTGATATAACCGATTTGACTGTTTTGCCTTTCTGGTTTATGCTTTTTTTTTTCATTCTCTCTTCTGAGAATTTCTGGAATCCCTGCCACTGCGGTCTTCAAAAAAATATTGTTTTTTCTTCTTTATTTATTCTTTTAATCAATCAAGGTATTAAGTATACTTATTCCTACATACTCATTCTTAAAAATACATCAACACAATATATTATCTATTTTATAATCAGAATATTGATAATACATCCATAATATAAGTGTATTCTCTATTATTTACTTCTATGAGCAGATTAAGCTTATTATGTATAAAGTGGAACTCCCCCCCCTACACACAGATGGATAGTCTAGTAGGGGGATTCCAAAATATGTTGTATATTGTATTTCTTATTCGTGTATCATGTTTTTTGGAAATAAACTGAATTGAATTGAATTTATTCGTATAAAACTATGTAAATCAATACTCTTATAATTACCACAAATCAATTTCCAACAGCTGTATTAATTTATGTGAGTGAATGCCTACCTGAGCTTCTGTGGTTCAGACTGAGTGCCATCGCCTGAGGCATGCATGACCTGCACGTGTGTGGTGAGGCTGTTCTTCCAGGTGAACTGCTTGGTGCAGAGGCTGCACTTGTACTTGGGGAGGGGCTGGTCGCCAAAGTAATGCAGCCGATTCAAGTGGGTCTTCAGGTTGGACTTCCAGTTGAACACCTTGAAGCAGATGTGGCATGGGTAGCGCGGCCGTTCTACAAACAGCAACAGAAAATTATTAATGAATCAAATAATGTTCTATATACAGAGTGGTACAGAATAACGGGAACTTTTAAAAACGCCATAAAACATCAGTGAGAAGGGAAAAAATGATTTTATTCAAACTAATTTGAAGTTCAAGACTTGCCATTTGAGAATTATTAATAACATCTATCACTTTTTGACAATTACTTCTTCAAGATGGCTTCCTCCTGCACGAATACACTCTTCAAATCTGTGTTGACGATTCCTCATTGATCGCTGCAACATCTCATCTGGGATATTGCGTATTTCATTTTGCATTCTGTTTTAATTTTTAATTAATTCAAAATTATTGATGAAATTGTGAATTACATCCAAATCCGAAATCCACTCTGCACGGCAATCAATGGCAACTGTGCGAGTGAGTATTGTTTAGTAACCGTGTAATCTCACGATTAGGTTGCGTTTCCTGGGTCCATGATCTGTCCACCTGCGATTTTCTGTTTGTGGAGCTATCTCAAATCAAACGTTTTCACAACTTGACCAATAACTGTGGTTGAATCAGACAATCCAAAACGAAATTAACAATATCCCAGCTGAAATGTTGCAGCAATCGGTCAGGAATCTCAACACAGGTTTCAAGAGTGTATTTGTGCAGGAGGAAGCCATTTTGAAGAAGTAATTGTCAAAAAAAAAGATGTTATTAATAATTCTCAAATGGCAAGTCTTGAACTTTACATTAGTTTGAATAAAATCATTTTTGCCCTTCCCACTAATGTTTTATGATATCTTTTGTCTAGCTTATCCCACAATGGAACATGCTCTTGAACCAAACTTATCAACTTTTCATTGTCTACAGTTAAAACTTTATAAAACAGAACAAGTTCAAAAAACAAACAAGACTGTGAAACAATTTCAAGTTAGGAACACTTTGTTGTCTCAGCTCGACTAATTGGTTCGGCCGGATAGAGCCGGAAAATCCCATTCAATTGTGATCGAAAAATTGATCGGCCGGAGACGGCCGTGCACGGCCGTATGAACCAGTTGCAATGGACGAGCATCTATAGCTTTGTTTGTTGAGGGATCATTCGGACGAGTTCGGTAGTTTTCGGCCGATGCTAGTTCCGACGAAAACGGTTCTAGTGGACGGCCCACCTAAGGCTCAACTCACACTTTTGCGACTCAGGTGGAGAAGAGACTGGACTCTAGTGGAGATCATGTGTTTTGAAATGGTGACGTCGCGGAGACTAGAATCGACTGGTCTGAGTGTCACCATTTGGAAACACATGCTCTCCACTAGAGTCCAGTCTCTTCTCCACCTGAGTCTCCTAAGTGAGAGTTGAGCTTAATTGAACAAACGTGAATAAGTGATTCTGGCATAATTTATATATCAATCTTATGAGAAGGACCAAGTCAGGTCCACTACTGACACAGTCAATTCAGATCTCTGGCCATGACTAAGGTGAGAAGTATGAAGTATAATTCAAGTAACTAATAAAACAAAATAAATCTTATAGCACCCTTTATTCTTTAACAAAATTTAAAATAGTTGAACAACTAGTTTCGTTTTGCACCATCTTCAGGTTCTAAAATAAAATAAAATTCAATAACTGTTTACAAATATTGATATAAAACAAACATATGTTTAAATTCATATGACTAATTATTTCTGGTAAAAGTTATTAAATTTAAATTTAAAATTTTTAAATTTTATTTATTCATTTTAATTTTATGAAAAATAGGATTATTTAAGTCAAATTGGATTATATTTATTAAATTATTCCTATTCAATTTTGCAGTTTTATAGATATAAAATTCTTCTTTTACATTCAATTTATTACTTTCACTACCAATGCTTAATATTTTCATATTAGAATTTATATTGATATAATTATGATTATTCTTAATTAAATGCTCAGCAAACGCTGATTTTTGAGTAGTATTTTTTGAATTTAAAGCTTGAATATGTTCATTGAAACTTTTTGAAAATGGATAAAGAGGAATAGGGGAAGAAGTAGGAGGAGGAGAACAGGGAGAAAAGAAGCGGTGAAAGAGGAGTGGGAAAAGAAGAAGGAGGAGGAGGGGAAGGAGGAGAAGGTAAAGAAGAACCTGAAGATGGTGCAAACCGAAACTAGTTGTTCAACTATTTTTAATTTTTTCAAAGAATAAAGGGTGCTATAAAATTTATTTTGTTTTATTAATTTAAAAGCAGCCCATGTCAATAAGTGTTTCAAGTAACTAGTATAATTAGAAGATGGATACAATGGGAAATAATGAAACACTACAAAATTGTCTAAGAATATCAGGCATTTATTGGAAAATTTTATATATGTTTCAACACCTATGGTATCATCTTAACCTTCCGGTAGTCGCGCCCTACCCAATCACACGAGCAGTAGCGTGTTGTAATTTTTACAACATCCAATTTTTTATGTATTATGTTATTATGTTTACTGTCAAAACATTTAAATTAATTATATAATTAAAATTTCCATCACATTGTATTATTTTACGCCTATGAACATTTGGATGATTACCATTTCATAGCCCAATAAGGTACACCAAGCAAAGCCATCAATTCTGTGTTATTGGTTCGTTTACAGTCGCCGTATACAGTCTTCTCCTATCTTATGCACTGTGGCGACTAAATGGCACCTGAAGACTGAACAATTGCTCGGTTGATACTGCAACTCAGTGGAGTGATGGAGGGAAAGTTTTGGAATGCATAGGGGACTCATTCATTCACTGACACCACCCCATCCAATAGTTTTGTGCAGCAAAAAACTGACGTTGTTGTACTTTTTACAACAGCGCGACTGCCGGAAGGTTAATCTTCACCAGCGACATGGGTATTGAAACATGTATGTAATTTTACAATAAATTTCTGTTATTTTAAGACAATATTCAAGTGTTTCATTACATATAAATATCACTACATCTCCGGAAAAATCTGAAAAAAGGTACTTGAAAATTAATCAGTATTGTGTACACACCTTCTTCACCAGAATGACACCTCATATGAGTAATCAGGTTCCCCTTCCAGTTGAAATTCTTATTACACACATGACATGTATAAACTTGCTTCACAGGCTTCTTATCCTCCTCCTCCTCCTCTTCCTCCATATCCTCCTCCTCATCAGGGTCGGTGTGAAAGGTCCCATTTGACACCGTGCTGTTCAAATCGTCCGGATGATCCCGGTCTGTGTGATAGGTCTCATTTGAAACTGTGTTGTTCATATCGCCGCTGGACGGTGTGGGACAACTGGAGTCCTGGAAGGTTGGAAAATCAAGACTTTTAGTGAAAAATAACATATTTTTGGTAGCAAATGATATATCTATCTATACTATGATAAAGGAAAGAACTGGCTCATACAGGTAGGGAATAGGAAATACACGAATGACGCATCATCACGTCTCAACTACTCAACTGATTAACTTGACATTTTGCATCAGCTTGAGTTAACAGTGACTTTATTGCAACATAAACGCCCTAATCATGGCATATCACTATAAATGATACAGTATCACAACAACATGAAACAGTATCATCTCATCTTGATACACAACACCATAACTTGATACAAAACTTGCAAACTTTGAATGAATTCTACAAACCATGGGATGTCTTCTTATGCTATCTTTTCTCTATGAGAATGATCAACTTAACATCTCGTATATATTTTCTCATGATTTGATAATAAATTTTCATAATTGAGATAAAAACAACTCAACTCATTAACTTGACATTTTACATAGGCTTATACATTCTTAGGACCCGTTTCCGAGCTCCGGATTTAGCTAAGTTCTAGACTTTAAACAGCTGGAGTCAGAAAATTGGCTTCCAGAAACGGGGCGTGGTCGTAGTCTACGTTTATATTGAATTTTGAAAAACTAGAAAATTAATCACAAAATAACATGAAGAGAAAATAGTGTAGTTTCAGCTATTTTGAATTATTTAGGAATGTTTCAATTCGTCAAGGAAAGACGTTTCTAATTATAGAAATGAGAAAATA
Source organism: Nilaparvata lugens (assembly GCF_014356525.2). Classification (NCBI taxonomy): domain Eukaryota; kingdom Metazoa; phylum Arthropoda; class Insecta; order Hemiptera; family Delphacidae; genus Nilaparvata; species Nilaparvata lugens. The sequence goes on along the minus strand of NC_052517.1, from coordinate 270,957 downwards.
AAAATCTGGTGTGGCGCACTCACACAACTTTCCTTGCCGTTATGAAAATTGATCACTGACGCTAGTGTTCCCGCGCATCTCAAGTCTACTATTCAAATATTTGAACCAGCTGGTGACAGGGCAATAACGCTGGAGAGACACATGAGGTCTGTTATCTCTTCATAGTGAATGATTCAATAGAATCAACAATAATTTGCAATTGAATAATCACATTTTCTCGAATTTAAAGCTTATTTTCAATTGTAGGTGAAAATGTTACTGAACATTAATTGTAGAGATTTTCATGCTCAATCTACTCCACTTGATTTTTTTTGTTTCAATTGTATCTGAAGCCTGATAATTGGGAATCTATCTGCATTGATGGGGCGGAGCTCCTGAAATTTTTACAGACATGGGACTTGTGGCAGTTGATAGAGCTTATCGATGACTATTCTAGGTATAACATTAATCAAAATCGTTGGAGCCGTTTTCGAGAAAATCGCGAAAAACCCTGTTTTTGACAACATTTTCGCCATTTTAGCCGCCATTTTGAATTGCATTTGATCGAAATTATTCGTGTCGGATCCTTATAGTGAAAGGACCTTAAGTTCCAAATTTCAAGTCATTCCGTTAATTGGGAGATGAGATATCGTGTACACAGACGCACATACACTCATACACACACACACACATACAGACCAATACCCAAAAACCAGTTTTTTGGACTCAGGGGACCTTGAAACGTATAGAAATTTAGAAATTGGGGCACCTTAATTTTTTCGGAAAGCAATACTTTCCTTACCTATGGTAATAGGACAAGGAAAGTAAAAATTATCATAAAAACTACGACTACGCCCCGTTTCGGAAAGTCGATTTTCTGACTCCAGCTGTTTAAAGTCTAGAACTTGACTGAAACCCGAGCTCGGAAACCGACCCTTAGAATTTTGCATAAGGATTATTAATTAACCGAGGATGGTTATAGGCCTATTTCAAATTCTACAAGGTTTCAGTTGATCAAATTTTGAATTAGACCCTTGTGAAGCACGGGTTACTTGCTAGTCGTCACGAAAGATACGAGAGAAGATATGCCATGGTTTGTAGAATTTATTCTTAGTTTGAAAGTTTTGTATCAAATTATGGCTTTGTGTATCAAGTTGAGATGATACTGTATCATGTGTTTTGATACTGTATCAAAAAACACAGTAGAAAGTATCGGTTCTATAAGTTTTAATGGGAGTGTTCCCACTCAGCACGGCTGAGCCAGTATGAATGGGCCCATTACAAATTATGGGAATTATATTTTCACTGTACCGGTCACTTTCACTTTCACTGTCACTGATAAATGGGAATACTTATTATAAGCAGGCTACAATTAGCCCTGAATTGATACATTTCAAGAAGATATGGGAGGAGTGATCCGTGGTCTAGTGGATAGAGTGCCTGCGTAGCAGCATAGAGATCCCGGGTTCAAACCCTCTCAATTCCAAAAGTTTTTTAACCAGATCACTCCCTTGTTATCGGATGGGCACGTTAAACTGTCGGTCCCGGCTGAAGTATGACAGTCGTAAGGCCCATTGACGGCTTAAATTATATATTCAGGCGGTGAGACCTTCCCGCAAGGGACTCCCCACCAACAAAAGCCATACGAATTTACTTTTACTAGAAGATATGGGAGTCCAGATTTATAAGGATCGAGTTCCTTGTCCAACGAAATGGACCCACTGCTTCGTCCTTTTTGAGGATATAGCAGGATAACATGGAAAATGCATAATAGTGAGGTGAGGTTCAACTCAAGATTACAGTATTTAAATAACATTATAATTATGATTTGTAATTGTCAATTAAATGAATGAATAAATAAATAAACATTGAAAGCAATAGAATTATTCACCTTATTTATCGTACCACCCTCGTACCCACCTGCTCGTTATCGGCTAACTCGATTTTCGGCACAAAAACACTGGCCAACGCTCCAATGCCCTCTGTATCGTAGTGCATGTTCTGAAATTAATTTAAAAAATTAAAAATCTGAATGAAAAATATATTTATAAGAAATTGAGAGGTCTTATTTCAATGAAGCTTCCATTTCTAATGAATTTGTGGACAGGAAAATAATGATAATTTAAAATATTAATATAATATTTATAGCACATACTTGACATTTAACATTTTTATAATATCAATCATCAGGAAATACACGACATAGGTAGATTATATACACACACACACACACATATATATATATATATATATATATATATATATATATATATATTTGCAGTAGTAGCGGAAGTCCTTAGTTCTATTTACACATTTTTAATTGGATATTTGAGATAATTTATTATACAGTAACAATAGTACAGCAGTTGGTTAATTGCAATTTCTAATAGAATCTTCCATCTTTAATAATAATTTCTCTGATGCCAATGATTTAGAGGAGCCTAGACCTTAATACAGATAGAAATTACCATCTGTAGACTGGCCGGCCGCTATGACTTCGTATAAAATGAGCGCTGCTATCCAGAGATTGTCAGTTTGGTGTAAGGGTAAGCATTCCTGACCGGCAAATAGGAGGTACTGGGTTCGATTCCCAGGCTAAAAGATAACTTTTGAATAGTCGCGCTCATCGAATTTCCTTCTAGCTGATTACCCTGTTGTCAATATTTGCAGAAGCAGAAGTCTCCAGGGTGATTTACAGCATTCAATTTGGATTTTCGGTTAATAATAGTTACTATATAGTCCTATAGACTAATATTACTATTAGTAATAGTAATAACTATAGTCCTATAGTTAATAATAGCCCTATAGATATCAATTTGAGGGAATTGTAAATATAATTTGAATCCAAATTATACTATCAGCCTACATGGTATAATAATACAAGAGTAATTATTTATTAGATGAAATAATTTATTGAGAATAAATACTTGCCTTATCGCAGTTTAAGCTTGAAAAATATGCGTCCATGATAGATTTCAAATAATAAATTTCCTAGTTTGGTCCGCAAAAAAATATTAAATCTGGAAAAAACAATATATTCAAGTAAAATATATTAATAAAAGTTGCATTATTCTAATAAATATCTTTGATCAAACTTTGAATGAGTAGGCCTAGGTACATAAATAAAACACTTAATACATGAAGGATAACAGGGAGCGGGTAAGAAATCATTGAAATGAGAGAATATAAGGAGCATAAGTAGATGGTGAATAATGTACAGAATAATTGAATGATATAATAATGTAGGCTAATAAATGATCATTTAATTATACTTATGAATGATGTAATAATGAAAAAGGATGATAATATAATGTATAGTACAGGGTTCTAGTAATCCTATACAGCCCAATTAAAATTTTGATTATATTGAAAAAAATGAGAAATAATATTGAAAATTCCATTGATTAAATTTTCAAAATTTAAAATAATACAGGCTGATTATTCTGTAGCATGTTATAAAACTACGATAATAAAAATAGTGAGAGTAATATAAAAACAAGTGTAAATAAGATCCACCGTGATTAATTCACTTTTTGTTATATTAGAAAAAACGACTAGCAGTCAGATATTTTACAATAAATGAATTAATCATTCACTGTGGCAACGAGATCTTTCGGCAGGTCCGCCATCTTCTTGGTTGTATTTGATAATAAGCAGTTCGTGATAGAAAACAACATTGAAGAACTTGATTAATTTTTCGATAGCAAATCAAAGAAGGCCTTTTTGATAAGACGGCTTCTCTGATTGGTTTTCTTGGTTTAATTACGATTAAAATTTAACCAGCTTTTGTGCAACCGGCAAATTGTCTTTAATTTTGCTCCATTCTACTGGTAATATTGATAGAAATGTTCAACTAATTAACAGATAAGTTAAGTAGGGTAACCCGAGCTACCTATAGAAGATGTACATATTTATAAATATTGATAGCATAATAATCATATGGCATTTATTAGTGGGGAGTTCCTGACAGAAGTTCCACATCGCCTAAGAATATTATCATTTTTTGAACGACTGTGTTATTTCAATCGGGACCGACCATTTAACGTGACTAAACGATAATACTAAGATGGGAATAGCTTACAATTGAAACAGGGATATGAACTTGTCAAAAACTTTTGTTCGAATCAAGGTTTGAACCGGGGAACTCTACGCTGCGACGCAAGCACTATACCCACTATACCACGGATCGCTCCGTCTTTGTAAATGTTAACTGGTACACAAAATAAATCGAAATTTTAACAAAGAAATGAAAGTAGCCTAAGCGTTTCTTAACTTTATCCTATTTTTCAAGATATCTTTCGACGTTTAAAGTAATTTTTAAGTAAGAATTACTATAAAATAGAGTTAAATAAGAGTAGGTTGGTTTGATCTTTAATTTTCAAGTAAATAGACCTACGAGTAGCCCTTACAAACAAAGTTAACTGAAATACTTAATATAAAACTAAAGAAGTTTTTGGGAAGAAGATTGGGTTTTGTATGAGTATTTGAAATCGTATTCTTGAATAAAAACATTAATTTCATAATTGAAATTTGAGTTTGATAGACGACTATCATTAACTACTTTGCAATAGCAGAAACCATAAACGGTTTTAGCTTCAAATAAGCTCAAAAGTAGTATTTCAATTTGGTTTGATAGTATCAATATATTTAAAAATGAATTATAATAAACTTACATAATTTATTTTGCCAAATTAATCACTATTTTCCAACACTGATACATTTTTCGACTAACATTCACTTCATAACAAACCGTACCACAGTGAATCAGTAACGAGAAAATTGATATTTCTGAATGAAAATGAGAAATAGCATCTACATTAATTGAACTATTACTTATTGTAAACTCAATTTCAAAGTTTATTTATTTGAAAACAGTCAAACAAAGTTGTTTGAGCACTAAAAACAACAAAGTTATTAACTTTCAAAACTATATCTGCTTTTATAGCGGCCATCTTGTTTTTCTAATCAGAGGATCGGATCGGTCCACTGCCTTTGTCATCTAAACAGCATCTGCCATCTATTCTATACATCTTTGTCACCGATCAAGTCATTACCGCAAGATGACGGGACAAGTAAGTTTTTTAAAAGTTGATTCTACGTCGTAGGAGTTGACCGAGAACAAATGTTTGCGAAATTATATTATTGACACTATAGTGATGTCCACGTTATAATGGCATCAATGTTATCTCTTTCTCTGTTGCCAGATCGTCTTTTAACAATGTAGAATTGATAATCAAATAACAAAATTTTTCATCTTAATTATGGAAATTCATTATGAAATTATCGAAAAATAATTTTAATTTCTTGCTTAAAAAAATATATAAGATTAATAAAATTATAATAATATATGAGATATATAAGATTAATATAATTAATTATTTTAAATAAGAATTAACAGTTGATATTACATTAATGAGCATGTATCAGCTACAGTCTATAGAAGGCATTGACAAGACAAAAGGATCGTTAATGTTGTTCTCCTATCTTTCTCCACTGTCATTATAACATGCACCTTACTATATGTCAACTTCAATAAATTCCAGTTTTCTCAGAAACGGTCAATTTTACAGGAAAATTGATAGAGATATAAAAAATAGAACTCGAAATTCTTCATAAACAACTGACGGAATCGATCAACAAACATACTAATGATTCAAAAAAAAAAATATTATTCTTGAGGCTTAAACAGTCAATAATTTCAACATTCAATCCTATTTTTCTCAAAAACGGTCGATTTTACAGAGGTATTGATGGAAATAAAAAATATAGACCTTAAAATTCTCCAGAAAATGTGTATAAACTAAACAAAATCGGTAGAAAAACCACAGACTTATGATGGAACAAAACATTCTTGTTGAGACTAGAACCGTCAATTAGTCAATTTATAGTCAAACAGTAAAAGATAAATATAAAGAAATAAAATCTCAGTACCTTTTTTTAAAATATTTTATTATTATTATTATTCATTTATAATATTTATAAAATATTATTTTAAAAAAAGGGTACTGAGATTTTTATTTTCTTTATATTTATATTACAAGTAGCCCTATACAGGAAAGAGATAAGTAAAAGATAAACCTCAATTATTATACATCCGTGTTTGTATATTCATGACTATAGTGTAGAAGTTCCCTAATATATAAAATATGCCGAATGATTATTGTCATAAATTCATAAAATACGGCGTAAGTATCCCACTTAGCTAATAGGATGTCCCATAAATAAATTAAAGGATCGCCTATCTCAACTAATATCTAGTTGCATATTGTCAATATGACAGTCATCAATGAATTCATGATTTACTTCTCTTCTATGAACCATTCTTACCCATTTTATCTCTCTCTCTATCACTCTCAATTTCTATACAGTTCAATAATAATTATTTTCTTAGTCTATATTATGTAAATTCATCTATAATTTTGCTGTATTGTAAGCTATTGTATATAAGTGTATAAGCCAGTATATTGTAATCTACATAAATATAGTACTCAATCAATCAATCAAACCTTTCTACCGTCCTTTACTTCTTCTACTTCTCCTTCACGTTCTTCTTCCTTCTTCTTCTTCTTCTTCTTCTTCTCTTCTTCTTCTTCTCTTCTTCTTCTTCTTCTTCTTCTTCTTCTTCTTCTTCTTCTTCTTCTTCTTCTTCTTCTTCTTCTTCTTCTTCTTCTTCTTCTTTTCTTCTTCTTCTTCTTCTTCTTCTTCTTCTCTTCTTCTTCTTCTTCTTCTTCTTCTTCTTCTTCTTCTCTTCTTCTTCTTCTTCTTCTTCTTCTTCTTCTTCTTCTTCTTCTCTTCTTCTTCTTCTTCTTCTTCTTCTTCTTCTTCTTCTTCTTCTTCTTCTTCTTCTTCTTCTTCTTTCTTCTTCTTCTTCTTCTTCTTCTTCTTCTTCTTCTTCTTCTCTTCTTCTTCTTCTCTTCTTCTTCTTCTTTTTCTTCTCTTGATCTATTACTTCACTTCTCCTTCTTGAACATCAACAATATATTTTTCCCTCACTCCACTCTCTCTCACTCTCACTCTTTGGTAGAGAGTTAGTGGGGAGGATATTTTTAATATTGTTCCGAAGAATGGACAGTTGATATTACATTAATGAGCATGTATCAGCTACAGTCTATAGAAGGCATTGACAAGACAAAAGGATCGTTAATGTTGTTCTCCTATCTTTCTCCACTGTCATTATAACATGCACCTTACTATATGTCAACTTCAATAAATTCCAGTTTTCTCAGAAACGATCAATTTTAAAGGAAAATTGATAAAGATATAAAAAATAGAACTCGAAATTCTTCATAAACAACCGACGAAATCGATCAACAAACATACTAATGATTCAAAAAAAATATTATTCTTGAGGCTTAAACAGTCAATAATTTCAACATTCAATCCTATTTTTCTCAAAAACGGTCGATTTTACAGAGGTATTGATGAAGATAAAAAATATAGACCTTAAAATTCTCCAGAAAATGTGTATAAACTAAACAAAATCGGTAGAAAAACCACAGACTTATGATGGAACAAAACATTCTTGTTGAGACTAGAACCGTCAATTAGTCAATTTATAGTCAAACAGTAAAAGATAAATATAAAGAAAATAAAATCTCAGTACCTTTTTTTAAAATATTTTATTATTATTATTATTCATTTATAATATTTATAAAATATTATTTTAAAAAAAGGGTACTGAGATTTTTATTTTCTTTATATTTATATTACAAGTAGCCCTATACAGGAAAGAGATAAGTAAAAGATAAACCTAAATTATTATACATCCGTGTTTGTATATTCATGACTATAGTGTAGAAGTTCCCTAATATATAAAATATGCCGAATGATTATTGTCATAAATTCATAAAATGCGGCGTAAGTATCCCACTTAGCTAATAGGATGTCCCATAAATAAATCTCTCCTCTACACTCTCAATTTCTTTTATATTATTCTCTCTTCCATTTCTCTTTTTTCGAAACTCTGTTGTCTTCATGTTCTTCTCATCACGTCCTTTCTACTTTATACATTCTCGCTTCTCTTTCTCTTTCAACACTTCTTATTCCTCACAGAACTTCACACTTATTCTTCCTTCTCTTTTTCTTCTTCTTCTTCTTCTTCTTCTTCTTCTTCCTCCTCTTCTTCACCTACCAAGAAATCCATGATCTTCCTATTATCAGCTATTATCATCCATTATCTCCTATTATCATCTTCCTATTATCCATGATCTTCATATTATTATCAGCTTATCCTGATATCTTTCTCAGCCATATTCTTCCACTTCTACTGCACATACTTCGATATCACTCACCTCTCTACCGTCCTTTACTTCTTTTACTTCTCCTTCACATTCTTCTTCCTTCTTCTTCATCTACTTCCTTTTCTCTTTCTCGATCCTTCTTCTTCTTCATCTTCCTCTTCTTCTTCATTATCATCTTTTTCTTCTCTTGATCTATTACTTCACCTTCTCCTTCTTGAACATCAACAATATATTTTTCCCTCACTCCACTCTCTCTCACTCTCACTCTTTGGTAGAGAGTTAGTGGGGAGGATATTTTTAATATTGTTTCCGAAGAATGGACATTGATATGTCCAAAGCTCCGCCAATTTATGTAGATGCATATCAATATAATTATTATCTATAGTTATTATATTACAAATTGCTTTTTCATATCATATATACAGTTCAATAATTATTTTCTCAGTCTATATTATGTAAATTTATCTATAATTTTGCTGTATTGTAAGCTATTGTATATAAGTGTATAAGCCAGTATATATTGTAATCTACATAAATAAAGTACTCAATCAATCAATCAAACCTTTCTACCGTCCTTTACTTCTTTTACTTCTCCTTCACGTTCTTCTTCCTTCTTCTTCATCTACTTCATTTTCTCTTTCTCGATCCTTCTTCTTCTTCTTCTTCTTCTTCTTCTTCTTCTTCTTCTTCTTCTTCTTCTTCTTCTTCTCTTCTTCTTCTTCTTCTTCTTCTTCTTCTTCTTCTTCTTCTTCTTCTTCTTCTTCTTCTTCTTCTTCTTCTTCTTCTTCTTCTTCTTTCTTCTTCTTCTTCTTCTTCTTCTTCTTCTTCTTCTTCTTCTCTTCTTCTTCTTCTTCTTCTTCTTCTTCTTCTCTTCTTCTTCTTCTTTTCTTCTTCTTCTTCTTCTTCTTCTTCTTCTTCTTCTTCTTCTTCTTCTTCTTCTTCATCTTCCTCTTCTTCTTCATTATCATCTTTTTCTTCTCTTGATCTATTACCGTACTTCACCTTCTCCTTCTTGAAATATCTTTCTCTCTCACTCCACCATACTCTCCCACCCTTTCTCTCTTTCACCACCAAATGCATCATCGCTGTTGTTTGTTGTGTTTGCGATATGTCATAATAAATATTATTTATTGTTCCAACTCTACAGCCTGCAATATGTAGTGAGATTCTCTGTCTCAACTGTGAGCGTTGGTTGAAAGGAGAGCATTCATGGAGAGTGCAGACAGTTTGGAGTGAATCTAACATTAAATACAAACAGTATATACAGTATATAATATTAAGTTGTAGCAGACAAACTGGCACTCGACACTCGAATATTGGCCACTTAATAACGCAAGTCATAAATCAATTAACGCCTGTCAATGGAACAAAATACGAAATAAATCGTTGGAATATTTGCAACAGCCAATCAGACAGCTGTAATTATTGGTCGCTTAATTTGTCACGCAATCTCTTAAAAAATAACCGACATTTTCCTCTAAAAACTTTTAGAGCCTGTTTCCGAGCTCGGTATTTAGTTAAGTCCTAGACTTTAAACAGCTGGAGTCAGAAAATTGGCTTTCCAAAACGGGGCGTAGTCGCAGCTCTTAAATAACAGTAGTCGTAGGTTTTATTTTCTCATTTCTATAATTGGAAACGTTTTTCCTTGACGAAATTAGACATTCCTAAATAATTCAAAATAGCTGAAACTTCACACTATTTTCTCTTTATTCTATTTTGTGTCCAATTTCCTAGTTTTTCAAATTTAATTCAAACGTGACTATATGACAGGTGACTGCGACTACGCCCCGTTTTGGAAAACCTTTTTCTGACTCCAGCTGTTCAAAGTCTAAGACTTAGCTAAGTCCCGAGCTCGGAAACCAGCACTTAAATTTTTGAAGAACTTTTGTTCAGGAGACAAAAGTAAAAAGTGAAACCAACCTTGGAAGAGCTAGCCTATAGTGAGGTCCACGTTATAATGGCAGGATATGATTAACATTGGTGTTGTTATCCTTGTCTATCATTCCACAAAGCAGATAGCTCTATCCTGTTTTGTATCAAATTATGATGTTGTGTATCAAGTTGAGATGATACTGTATCATATTGTGGTGATACTGTTTTATATTGTCGAACACTAATTGCTATAGTGAGGTCCACGTTATAATGGCAGGATTTGATTAACATTGGTGTTGCTATCCTTGTCTATCATTCCACAAAGCAGATAGCTCTATCCTGTTTTGTATCAAATTATGATGTTGTGTATCAAGTTGAGATGATACTGTATCATATTGTGGTGATACTGTTTTATATTGTCGAACACTAATTGCTATAGTGAGGTCCACGTTATAATGGCAGGATTTGATTAACATTGGTGTTGCTATCCTTGTCTATCATTCCACAAAGCAGATAGCTCTATCCTGTTTTGTATCAAATTATGATATTGTGTATCAAGTTGAGATGATACTGTATCATATTGTGGTGATACTGTTTTATATTGTCGAACACTAATTGCTATAGTGAGGTCCACGTTATAATGGCAGGATTTGATTAACATTGGTGTTGCTATCCTTGTCTATCATTCCACAAAGCAGATAGCTCTATCCTGTTTTGTATCAAATTATGATGTTGTGTACAAGTTGAGATGATACTGTATCATATTATGTTGATACTGTATCATGTTGTGGTTGTTCTTGTTCTATAGTGAGGTGCACGTTATAATGGCAGTATTTGATTAACATTGGTGTTGCTATCATTGTCTATCATTCCACAAAGCTGATAGAGCTATCCTGTTCCTGTTCCGCAACGTTGTTAGATCGTTTTTTACAATGTAGAAAAATCGATAACTAGGAAACTATCAGTCAAAATCGAATTCCAAGGATATGGTTGGAAGAGGAAGAAATTTCCAATAAGATTCACTTTTTTCTTTTGTTTGACGTTTTTAAACTTTTTTTGAGCTTACAAACTGTTCAAAATTTGGCTTTGAACTTGACGAATGTACTATTAAAAGTACATATGAAAGTGAGCATTCAAAATTAATCGTCGAACAAACTCACAAACAGCCAACGACTCGAAGCAAGTCATTAGCAGGAACTCGACAAGCGTTCAATCAGTACATCAATAAATTTATCTTCAATATTGATGAATTGAAACTACAAACACATGCCGCTCTCAACTTCAACAATTCTTAAGTGAGGTCCACGTTATAATAATGGCAATGGAGAAAGATAGGAAAACAAAGTTGACGATCCTCTGTCTTGTTAATGCCTTCTGTAGACGGTAGCTGATACCGGTTCATTCTCGTTTAAAATAATCATCTATATTTTATTATAGCAAGAAATTATGTTTTCTAATAATTTCATAATGAATTTTAATAATTAAGATTAAATATTTTGTTAATTCAATGATCAATTCTACATTGATAAAAGACGATCTGGCAACTGAGCAAAGCGAGAAAGAGATAGCTCTATCCGCTTTGTTGAATGATAGACAAGGATAGCAATACCATTGCTAAACAAACACTGCCATTATAACGTGGACCTTACTAGAGTTGTCTTTGGTGAAGCTATGTGACGCTGGTAGTCTCTCATACTGTGCCCTTCTTACACTCTTACACTCCCAACAACACACTAATAATAGACAGTGTATAGGGTGTCTATGTTGCAAATGGAGTCCCGTGGTGCGAATGCTATTTTTCTCCACACAGAAAAATGAACAATATATATATATATATATAATAATAATAATTGTTTACTAAGCACTTCCAAAAGCAGAAGTGGAAGGTCATAGCTCTAGCAAATCTAAGGAAATCTGAATATCAGTAAACTAACCAAGTATTTTTATTTTTATCTGATTTGTCTAAATAAATAACCTAAAGGATTATGTTCAATTATG